>NC_067407.1:113972636-114272722 GCF_009764475.1 Pristis pectinata
TGCCATTGAGCTGCTTTTGCCTGAAAGTTATTCGGGTCTTGCTACAAGGCTCACTTCCTGAAATATCTATCCATTTTACATTGTGGCGGTCAACATAAATGGCATATCAATGGCAGTACCCATGTTGGAATTTGGGCTAAGGCCAAATTCATGCCACTGATTCAATCAAATTGAATAAATCACACTTAGTTTCAGAACTGTTCATCTAAACTAAGAATCGGCATTTTAATCGAAATTTATTCACATATCTTCAGAATATTTTATGTGCCGCTAAACATATAAATTGATATTAATCAGATTGATTGGGACACCAGCCAATTGGAAGAGGAGATTCCCACTATGTCTGAAAAATCCTTTAAATTCAATGGAAGGATAAGCAAATCAACATCAATGTCCTCTCCCTGGCCAACATAGCTGCATTGAGGCCCTAATTACACTCTACCAGTAGGCAGGCCACATTGTTTGTCTGCCTAACACTAGACTCCCAAAGCAGATGCTCTATTCCAAACTCCGTTAAGGGAAGAGATTACCAGGATGCAGTTCAAAGATGTTCTCAATGCCTCCTCATCCCCACTGAACCTGAGAATCCCCAGTTCATGACCAATCAAAATGGACAAGGAACATCCAGGAATTGTAAGGAACCTTAAATCCGTGTGTTGGGAGTACATAAAAGCCCAGCATACATGTCAGAAGGGACACACACACTTAAACCCGCCCCCTTAAGCACCTCCTGTCCCATCTGTGGAAGAGTCTCCGCTTCCAATATTGGCCTCATCGGTCACCTCAGAACCTGTAGAACTTCCATGGAAACAAGTCATTCTCAATCCCTTGGGCCTGCCTAAGAAGAGAAGAAGGAAACTCCAAAGAAGGAGCAGGTATTTCTGGCCATTGACCTTGGAGCGCTGGGTGTGGGGAGAGGAATGCCCAGAACAGAAGGAGGCGTTCAGGGTGGGGGTCTGCGCTAGTAGCATGCACAACCCTGATAGAGTGATGTGAATTATATTAATCATCCCGAGGGGGTATGAATCTGAACTGAGGAGTCTTTGTATTGCAAAGAACTCGGTGTGGGTCAAGGGATGGATTGCAGGAGTTAGAGGGTAGGTGTAGAGGTCATCAATTCTCACCTGTTGGACTACAAGTGACGCCTTGAGGCATTTACATTTTCTAGCTTCAGCTGTTAGTTTCCCAAGGCGTGAGATCCCAGCCCGCCATAGTTAAAGCTGCAAAGAAGGCTAGATCACCTCATATATTTAAAATAGTGGGCTGGATACTCACCCTTTAACTTGCCACTATAAGACCTATAATCAGAAGGTTGGAGGTGGCTTCTCAATTTTCCTGTTTAACTGCAAACCTCTCGGAATCCAATCTAAGTGGTCGCCAACATTAAAATTTTCCCCAAGAAGCAAACTGAAATTTCAGTCTGCATTTTTGAGTATTTTCCTTGCTGGCATCATCCACGGCTGATCTGGGAGAATCCTTACTCCTGAGACAGTAAACTATAGGTTTAAATCTCACCCCTGGCATAAAAGTTAGCCTGTCACTCCACTGGGATACCAAGGCCGTGTTATTGAAGACGTTGCCTTTTGGGTAAATATAAAAGCACCCACTGCATTATTTTGAATCTGACAAAGGGTTCTTCCCGAGGTCAAACCAATATTCATCCCTGTGACAACAGCAATAAACAGATTGTATGATTATAATTTTGTTGCCCTCTGTAGGACCTCTCTGTGCCATATTTTCTTCATTACAAATGTGACTACACTTCAAAAGCACTTCAACGGCTATAAAGTGTATTGGGATGACCTTTTTAAGTTTTGTTTAAAGTGCAGTTCATTGAAAGGATATCTTTCTCCTTTAAATCTGGGCATTCAGTTCTGTTACATAACCTTGACATCTGGTTTTATTTTATATGTTTTGTGGGTTACTCATCCTGAATGAGGTGATGAGGTAAACTATCAGCACCTAATTCGTGACACGTTGACCAAGACAGCTTGTACAAAAGAGTTCTCATCACCCTGTCCAGGACCATTAATCTGCTACGCATCTGCAATTAAACCAAATACCAAGGCCGTGAAATATAAATGAATATCTTGACAGACAGGAATGCCAATATGAAGTGTGGGTCTTAAATGGGCCGTCTGAAGCAGATTTAATATTGGTCTTCAGCCATTGGGCCCCAAAGCCAGACCATATGTCAAATTACGGATTTTTTTTTAAGACTTAAATTCAGAATGATACTTATTGGATTTTCTTGGGTGCTTTCAATTTGACACAGTAAATATGCTGCTGTGGTTGCAATACTGCACCTTCATGGTGACAATTGCATCAAGCGTCTGTGGTGGCTGCGAGATGAAACATTCTTGTGACGTTACACTCTGCATGCACACTGGCCAAAATGTCATGGCTACTCAATGCATTCCCAGGATGGTGAGCTCCCAGACTCATGCCAGATTATAAAATGACCCATTACCTGTTACAGAGAGAGCTGCAGGAAAGCAATGCCATTCACTCATTCTCTTAAGCCTTAGGCTGCACTATAAAATTAACTTAAATCTTTTGAGTTTCAAGATGAATATATCCTGGAATAACACCTGGAGAATATTGATAAACTAAAGACAAGAGCTGCAAGCTATTTATTTTTGGACTTTTTTGAGTTGATGCCTAGAATCTTTTAAAATATAAATAAGATAACAAAACTCTCCTATAATAAAAAATAGCAAATGCCAGAAATACCCAGCAGGTCAGGCCGCATTTGTGGGAAGAGAAACAGAATCAATGCTTCAGATTGAAGACACTTCATCAGAACTGGGGAGGAGAGAAAAGAAGCTGTAAGGAAAGTGGAGATGACCAGATGTCTCTGATAGGGTAAAACTGGGGTGGCCGTAAGCTGTGGTGGAAAAAAAAAGGTTATCGGGTCAATGAGTGAATGGGAGTGGTTAGAGAGTGAGAACGTAGTGTCACAAACCAGCAACAAAAGAAACACACTGAGCATGATTCAGTGTTAGTAACTATTTTATTAATCACTACTTATGATAATACGTAAAATAAAAGTAAAAAAAAATGTTAGTATGTTAGAATTCAAGAATGTTAAACCTCGAACGTTAACCCCAAAACTAAATTCGTCGTGTGTGTGTGTGACAAAGTCCAAAACTCCCACATGATGGTTAACAAATACTGATTTCCAGTCTTAGACTTTGGTAATGGGCCAACACAGTCCACAATCACCTTCGAAAAGGGCTCCCCAAAAGCAGGAATTGGCTTCAAAGGAGCCACAGGGGGTTTTTGATTTGGTTTACCTACCATCTGACATGTGTGACAGGTTCGACAAAACATCACCACATCTTTTCTCAAACCAGGCCAATAGAATTGTTTCAAGATCTTCCCTACAGTTTTATTCACACCAAAATGACCACCCAAAGGCATACTATGGGCCAGGTTTAAAATCTCATCCCTATAAACTTTTGGAACAACAACCTGATGAATAACTTCCCATTCCTCAGTAACAGAAACATGAGGAGGTCTCCATTTCCTCATTAACACTCCATTTTTGACATAGTATCCAGTTGGCACCTTTTCAATCTCCTCACATGAGAGTGCTTTTTCTTTCAATTCTGTCAACTCAGGGTCCTTTGTCTGTTCCACCATAAAATCCTTCCTCGACAAAGACAAATCTTTAAATTCAGGCTCACTATAAGGATGTTGATCCTCCAGTGAAGACAGAAAAGTCTCAGATAAGGCATCATAATTTTCTTCCTGTTTAGGACTGTCACAAGGAACCACATCAGACTGCACCGGACTGTCTGTCTTGGCTAATTCTCTAGCTCTAGCTCGAGTCACCGCACATGATGGGTAAACATCTTGATCATTCTCAGACTCATCAATCCTTGGTTTGGTTGTTAACCGTACCACAGGATCACTTTCTCCATTTGCAAGGTCATTTCCCAATAACAAAGAAACTCCTTCCACTGGCAAACTAGGTCTTATCCCTATCTCAACTGGTCCTTCTACGAACTTTGACTTTAAAATCACCCTGTGAAAAGGGACAGACATGTTCTCACCTGTAACACCTCGTACTAGATTTACTTCACCAGTGTCACTTCCTTCACCAAAATTTAAAACACTGTCCAGCAAGAGAGATTGACTAGCCCCAGTATCTCTAAGAATTTTCACTGGCAACTGGGGTGACTCATCATTCAGTGAAACAAAACCCTCTGATACATACGAACGGAATTCCTTTCTCACCTCCTCCAACTTTTCCGCTTTTCCCTCTTGCAAGGACTGGTCTTTAACAGCATCTCCTAAACCTTTTTGATTTTTAATTGCCTGAAAGCAAGCATTGGGCCCAGCTTCCTTCTTTTTCTTCAAAAGGGCACAATTAGATATCACGTGGCCAGGTTTCCTACAGTAATAACAAGTACGCTCAACAGCTTTCTCCAGCCCTGGCTTCTTTTCATCTTTTCCTTTTTGATTACCTCCCAATTTAATCTCTGGTTTACCTGGATTGTCTTTGTAACTCTTTTGAAAGGTTTTAGGTTGTCCCCATTTGGATTTATGGGTTAAAGCATAATCATCTGCCAACCTAGCAGTTTCTTGTAAAGTTTCCACTGCCTTTTCATTTAAATATGTTGTTAATTCAGCTGGAACACATCTTTTAAAGTCTTCCACCAGTATCAATTCTGTCAATTTATCATAATCCCCATCTACATTTTTAGCCAGGCACCATCGTTCAAAACATATTCTCTTTCCATTGGCAAATTCCATATAAGTCTGATCTGCAGATTTCCTCAAATCTCTGAATTTTTGTCTATAAGCCTCAGGGACCAATTCATAGGCCTTCAAAATAGCTTGTTTTACCTTGGTATAATCAGCTGCATCCTCAGCAGACAAAGCAGAATAAGCTTTTTGAGCTTTACCTTTAATCACACTCTGTACCATAAGAGCCCATCCTTTCCTTGGCCAGTTTGAACTCACAGCAACCTTTTCAAAATGTTGGAAATACTGATCAACCTGATCTTCTTCAAACGGAGGGACTAATCGAACCTCCCTGCTGGCTGAAAAACCATCTTCAGAATCAGATTCCAAACTCCTACGCTTCATTTGTAACTCATGCTGCCTCTGTTTCTCCTCGTTATCCAGCTCCATCTGCTTCATTGCTAGATCAGCCTCTATCTTCATCTGAGTTATCTTTTGTTCTCGTTCAGCCTCTAATCTCTTTTGTTCTCGTTCAGCCTCTATCTTTAACTGGGCTTGTTCTCGTTCGGCCTCTATCTTTGCCAGCTGCACCTGTGCCTCAGAAATTGCTATTTCACTGCCAGGAAACTGTTTTAACACTTCCTTCTCAAACACCTTCTTTTCCACATAATGGCCAGCTATCAGTCTCTGAATATCTGCCTTTCTCATAGACTGCTTTACTTCTGTAAGGTTTAGCCTTGTAGCAATCTTTATCAAATCATCCTTTTTCGCCACCTCCAATCCCTTTTGGGTTGGTGACTCCAAAAATGCCTTAATATCCATTGCTGCTGGTTTCCACACACACAAGCCAATTAAAAAGAATTTATCAGACCTTCCTCAAAAATCTTTGGATTGAATCCCGAACAAATCTCGTCAATCTGGGGTACAATCCCAGACGACACTCGTTAACCTTGGGAACTATCCTGGACGAGCCCCCAATTTTGTCACAAACCAGCAACAAAAGAAACACACTGAGCATGATTCAGTGTTAGTAACTATTTTATTAATCACTACTTATGATAATACGTAAAATAAAAGTAAAAAAAAAGTTAGTATGTTAGAATTCAAGAATGTTAAACCTCGAACGTTAACCCCAAAACTAAATTCGTCGTGTGTGTGTGTGACAAAGTCCAAAACTCCCAGTTCCTGAATGGTTCTTAAAGTTCAGTTCCGCAAGCCATAAGGTGAAACATGAGCAAGGGCTTCTTCAACAACCACCGTTGTCTGAAGATAAGATGTAGATGTAGAAAAACATAGAGAGAGAGTACATACGAAATCCAAATGTTCCACGATGGAACCCAAACGACACTCCAGTGTTTACTCGGTAGTGACTTCCTCACCCCGAAAAGCATCCGAACCGTGGTCGTCCACACACAAATACCTGTTTCCTTCTACAGGTCAGCAACAAAGTGAACTCCACCGGATTACTTCCAACTTCCATACATGGATTTCAGTGGCAAACACAGTTATTGTTTCTCATCCATCGATAGAGAAAACAAGCAGGCTGGTGTCTCTCTCCCTTCTCTCTCTCTCTCTCCTTCTTCTTCTTACTTCTTCAACAACGTCATTACGTCCTTTATCTTCTATTGACGTAAGCACGCCCCACACACACATACACACACACTCTCTATCTTAAAGGGACTTTCACTGAGTCCATAACAGTAGAGAAAGGAATGTATGCGTTGTGAAATGCAGAGCAGGAAGACGTGCCCGGCAGGTCAGTCTGGGCATGACCTTCAATTCCAGAACAGAAAAAAAGGTAAAGGTGGGGAAACAAACAAGTTGAGTCAATACCGTGGATGACTGAAACAGAGAAATGAAGTTATCAGAAGTTGTAGAAATCAAACGTTGAGTTCAGAAGGCTGCAACATACCCAGATGGAAGATGAGGTGCTTCTTCCCTATTTGAAAGATCAGTTCATTTTTTCACTGCCTTGTGCATTTTTTTGATGTGAAGATATTAGGTGTAAGGCTGCCAAATTTCTTGGTAAATTTTCACCAGCAAAGAAAACAGGAAAGCTCGAAGCATGCACTAATACCTCACTCCAGCTATCATCTCCACCTCTTCTATCTGCTTCTGTATAATGACAAAGCATGACAAACATATGACTGTGGAATTTCATTGCATGTAATCCTCAACAAGCAATTGGCTCTTTCAATCAATAGCTTTTCAGAAATGTCAGTGCTATGGAGGAAATATTTAATATGCAGAAAATCTACAATATTAAAAAAGAACTGAAAATAACCACAAAATAAGAAATTCAACTAAAAAACATTATGGAGAGAGACAGAGAATGGACACACTGATGACACCGGAACTAATCAATCTATAAATCTATGCCTGTATCATTGAATAAATCCCATATAGTGTGCACGCCAGTCATCCATTTTTAATGTTGTTAGGTTATTCAGATCATTCCCTAACATTGGAAAATGTCCGTATCCAGCTCAGTAAAGTTATTTCTGTAACTTTGCACAACTGCAATCCCGCACACACAGCTGTTAGGTCACATTTGAGACTAGTGGAAAACAAAGAAACAACAGCAGCTGGCAAATTTGTAAAGCTCAGTATAAAAGAGGTACTTTTTTCTTGCTGTTATATCTATAATTGTCTGAAATATATTAATCATTACAAATATGAGAGCAAAGATTTTGATTTTTTTTGAAAAACACAATTGTAAGCAATACATTAACAGATGCTGATGGGAATTGTAGAGCTTCTGATTAGTGAAGTTTGGTTCTGATTAGTTAATGTTTCTAATACATTATTGTTTGGAAAGTTCTTGGACATGTGTTAGTTAAGCAGTCCTCTGGGAACTATTATGTCAGAAAATGACCAAGGTGTCTCACATCCCACATAATGACTATTAAAAGAATCAAGGGATACAGGAAAGTCATGCTGAAATAAATGATCCTATTTATGATAAATGACTGAGCAGATATGAGGGGCTGAATGGCCTATTTCTTACGTTCTTATGGCTCTGGCAAAACCAAGGAGCATTAGGTTGGAGAATTTTTTATTCCTGCCTCCAGAACAAAATATTGATAACCATCATCAAGAGCCATGGTTGCTACCATCACTGTCTGCTGTGAATTTAATTCAGATTGCAGGTGAGCCCACCCACACAGGACAACAATGTGCTTTTAACATTTCTGGCTTGCACAATTGCTCCCTTGACATCAGTGAATATCTGAGGCCAGAATTGTAAAGTAGCAAACATGATTTCATTTCTTTCATAACTGCACATATGGAAGATTACACATGCACAGATGCTGTAGGGTTCTCAATGGTATTCAAATATTCTCTGCAGAATAAAGAGCAAACTTTAAATACAGGGATTTATGGGAATCTGCAAAACTATTCCTATAGATTAAGTAATCATTATGTTTCAGAAATTTAGGAATTTAAACTTTGCCGTTTTTGGAAGGCATGCTAAACACACACATGCACATGAATGCGAACATGCGTTTATTTAATATACTTAAATTATTTGAGGTACTAGCCCCTGCTGGAAATGTCCCTAAACATGACTGTGTTTAAGTCTTTAAAAAGCACAGAATATAATTTTTTTTATGCTCCACAATCCTTCTAAGGACTAAGCTTCATTATCTGAGTTATTTCTCTACCTATAGCTTAACACATTTTCAGTGATTTAACTAATGATGTGTGCTGCATGGATAGATGATGTGTCTGTTCTGAAGGTCTGATGATCACTTCAAGCAGCAATGATGTAATCGCTCTTAGAAAGAATGACATTGTGATACTGAGGGGGAAGGTCACACTTCGTAAATACCTAAGTTAATAGAATACATGGACTTCAGTGGCCAAGCCTCGCTTGTTACCTGCAGGGTTAGTTTGTTAATGCTTACCAAAGCCATTTAGTTTACAACATAGGTCGGAACTCTGTCTAGACCAGAATTTAATGACAGTGTTATGGCTTTGCAGTAAAATGACCAATTCGATTGTTTTCACCCAACTACCTGAAGGTCAAATGCACTTTCAAGCTTAGAAACATCAAGCTTGGTGATTTTAGAATAACTACAATAAAGCTAAGTGGCAAAGATGAATGATACTGTGATAATACTGTTTAATTTAACACAATTGGGAGTATATACAAAAACAATGGAAATCCAAAGAATTGCTCCCCTGATTCAGTACTCACAAAATTGAGGCAGTTTTATATGGAGGAAGCTGAAAGTTAAACTTTGCTCTAAATCTTATATTTTCCCAGTAACTATTGCTAAATTTTCAATTTGAACCCTGGGTCACTAGATTTGATGTGGCATCTTTTTACTCCAAATTTTGCTGCCTATTTTACCCAGAAAGCACCAATTCTTGCTAAGATAAGGCTTCACAAGCAGTCATTCTGCATGTGGAGCCGTGGCAGTGTTCAAAGATGATCGAAATGTAGAAGACATTTGCCTTTACCAAAGTTCTTTACCTATTGGCGGTAGGGAGTTGCAGAAGTTTGACTCGGGAAATAAGCAAAAAAAATGGGCAGTAGTGAATGGGTGGACTTGTTTGCCCATGATTTTCTTTTCGTTCACATCCATTGCTGATGACCTCCACTGCTGTCCAAGATGAACTCATTGCTTTTTCAACAAGAGTTGTCTGAGAGACTAAAAAGCTGGAACACTAGCTGATTTCTGCTCCTCTTTTAGTCCTTTATACCAATCTTACAGTTCTGGCTGAAACCCTCCTGAGAAAAGCTAAGGTATAGAAGTAAATGTTGGCAATGATTACATTGGTAATGATTTATATTAGAGCTAAAAAATCACTCTTCACCCCTCACACCCCCATCTCGCTCCAAATAATGTTGAATTGCATGGTACTTTAAATGTCAAGTTCTGAAATAATAGTCCATTCTGTAAACTGACAAGCACCTAAGAATTAAATATTAATACTGTGCTAATCTGGGAGTTTATGATTTTCACTCATTTTGTAAAAACTCCTACACAGAGCTCTGGTCTATATGCCTCCTGTAAAATCTTGGGGAATTTTAGGATAATCTTTTGATTTCCCAGTAAAGGGCACAGTGAACTCCTTCAGATGAAATATAAAAAGCAAAAAGAAAATAACACACCCACTACTTAAATATAGAACTTAAACTTTGCACAAAAGTTATGAGACCTTTTACAATTAGATTCAGGGTCCACAGGATTAAGGTTCAAGAATGTCCCACATATTTTATAATCTCAAAGGATAAAATCAAAATGCTTTTATTAAGAAGAATGTGGGAGAGAGATCCAATTTTACAAAGTTTGTTAAAGATCTATTGGGCAGCTCTTTGGAAGGCTGCCCATCATGATACAGTTCAGTGAGGTATATTTGGGAATGATCTTTCCCAATACTTTTCACAGGCCCTCCAGAACCCCAGTCAATTATCAGCACAATGTTCAAGGAGAGGAGACATCATCTGATTCTGAAATTTTGGCACTTTCCCAAAATAAATAGCTCCACAGAAAGAAGTGCCTCTAACTCATTTTAGTCAGGGAAAATGCACATTATTCATACAAATATCAGGCAAATACTTGGTAATGTTTTTAGACTGATTTCAGTAGGTACTTTGTGCAAGGCCTATATTTTATACATGAATTGTTGACCATTGGGAGAATGAAATAATTACTATTTTCTTTGTTCTGTCCTTTCTGATGCATTGTGCAATATCACTGATAGCAGAAATAAACAGCTTTTATGTTTAATCCTTACAATTAAGATCTCTTTCATGACACTATGAATAACTGTTTTCCAATACTAATTTTTCCTCAAAGTTTCATAATGCTATATTTTTTCAAAATTGTAGAAATGCATGAAATCTCTGATTAATTCTGATTTGTAAAATTTGCTGGCAATTTATCTCATACTCCTGCAATACGAGTTTCTTCTAAGTTGCTTATTTTGAGAGAATGCCGATAAAGATCAGGCAACTGTCTTCTCAAGATCATCTTTCTAATATGACAAGAATACAAGTCACTAACCAAAATTATCCCTCTGCATTTGATTTGTAATTCAAAGGAGGACTGGAATTGTTTGATGGAATATGCATGTGCTCTAACTATCACCGTACCATTGCAAGCCAATGTAGTAAAGTCACAAAGAGAACTGTAGAACAAGAACCTTTGCACTGACCATAATTCCTGAAAAAAAATTAATACCAACATTGACAGTGCAATGGTGTGGAAAATAGTAAGTATTTGAGACCATTTAGTTTTGATATAGATCTTATTAAAAGGGAATGAACTGCTAGCAGAAAGAAGGAAAAATATGAAGAAAAAAATCTCAAACTGTCTACCATTTACAAGTTTCAGGTGAGGAGTTTGATGGAACGTTCACCATTTGTCTACATGGTACAGATACAACAACACCCAGCAAGCTCAGTACCATATAAGACACAGCAGTTCACTTAATGACTATTCCCTCCATCCACCAAAGGCTGTGTTGTGTAATGTATTATCTGCTGGTTGAACTGCAGCAATGCTCCACAGTGATTTCAACAATAGCTGTCTCTCCAGTGAGCTCCACCATTAAGAATGGGGAAAATCAGGGAGGGAGATCATCAGAGCCAGGGGGTTATGCTCCAATTTTATAAAACATTGGTCAGACCTCCACTGGAATATCACGTGCATTTCTGGTCACCACACTATAGGAAGGATGTGACAGCATTGGAGAGAGTGCGGTGGAGATGTTGCCTGAGATCGAGTGTTGTAGTTATAAGGAGAGACTGGAGAGGCTGGAGCTGTTTTCCTTGGAGTGGAGGAGGTTAAGAGGAGACATGATTGACAGATATAAAATTATGAAAAGTATAGATAGTGTAGACTGCAGGAATTTTTTCCCCTTATCAGAGGTGAATAAAAGTAGAGGACATAGATTTAGCATATGTGGTAAGAGATTTAGAGGAGATTTGAGGGGGGCCTTTTTCAACTGGAGGGGGAGGGGGGTTAGCATCTAGAATGTACTGCCGGAGAGAGTGTTAGAAGCAAAGTTGCTAACGGCATTTAAGAGGTATCTAGACAAACACTTAAATTGCCTAGGCATTGAAGGCTGAGGGCCAAGTGCGGTAAAATGGGATTAATACAGATGGTGCCCATTGGTCAGCGTAGACATGATGGACCAAATGGCCTGTGTCCACGTTGTATGACCCTATGATCATCACACCTACTTTCTCTTCAACCTGGCATGGAAATGCACAGTTAATTCTTCATTACAGCTTATTCAGGATTTTGTGTTGGAGGCTGTGGAAGTGCTATTGCATCAAGAACAGCAGTGGATGAGGGAAATTGCTTAGCACTATATTCTCAGCCAACTAGAGATGGGCAGTTAATATGGACTTACTGGCCATACCAATATCATTTAAACAAGTAGATTCGACCATCTATAAAGAAGAGGATAAAGTATCACAGTTGAAAGAGATACTTACCTGAAGACCCCGACTAAATACTACCGTAAAAATGACAGAAGGTAAGAACCTTGATTTTTGCCTGAAGATTATAACTAAATTCTCCAAAACCAGTTTTGGGACATTTTGAACATACTGCTCCCATACAACACAAATGGCACGTGTAACAAGTTCTTTATTTGATGCCTTGTCTGTGGCAATAATGTCCATTCAACCTGAAAATTTCACCCGACAAAGTATTCTGTAGTTCTTTTCAAGGGAGGGGTAGGGGCATCCGATTGGAAAGTGTAAGGGATTTAATCAGAGGGTGAGACTGCAATTCAAAGACTGTTTTTATACTGGTGTTGGTGGCGTGTTAGCACTACTGGTTACCAGTCCATGATGTCATACAGCTGGACACAACTTCATTATAAATGCACAGAATATACTTAGCAAGAGAGATCTTTCTAGTAGCTGGACTTAACCTAATAGATGCCAGGAATTGGTGGCTTTAGCGCGAATCCAAGTCAAACATAGGCACAGTTAAAGAAATATGTTTTGAAGCTCAGTTTTAACATTCTGCCAGGCAAGCCCATATTACTTTAATAACATCTCAGCAAATTTATTTTATTTAATTTTTAGAAGCTGTTGTAAAGTAAGCTGAGTAATGCAAAATAAACTTGACTTAGTCTCTCCATCATATTATACAAGGGCTTTCCAGACTAGTTTAAAATAGTACTAATAAACTTGTCAGTTGAAACTGAAGTGGAGAATTTTCCAATAGCTGATCTTTCGAAGTGAAAAAGTTTATTTAGTACCCGACTATGTCCACGCAGCCACCAAAATTTTCAAGAATGATCCTGATTATTTATTCTTTCACAGCACTTTAGCACTTAGGACCGAAATAAGGGCAACAATTTTACAAAGGGCTGCAGCTATTTAAAATTAAATTTCCATTGTTCAGCAAAGCCAAAACTATTTGACCAAGTGATGGGGCTGGATACCAGATAAACCCCTTGGCTTACAGGGAATAAGGAACTCTGCTGAACTACAGAATCACAGAATGGTTACAGCATGGAAGCCCACCAAATCTGTACTTGTTCAATCAGAAGCAATTCAGCTTGTCCTACTCCCCCATCCTCTCCCCATGGCCCTACAAATTACTTTCCTTCAGATACCTATCCAGCTCCCTTTGGAATGCTTTAATTGAATGTGCCTCCATTCCTTGCCCTGGCACTACATTCTAACCCATAACCACTCCCCCTGTAAGAAAAAACAAATCACTTTTGGCTCTTTTGCAAATCACCTTAATTCTATGTTCCTATGTTCTTGACTCCTTCACTTAACGGAAACAGTTTCTCTATCTACTCTATCTATGCCTTCCATGATTTTAAATCTCAGGTTTCTTTGTAGTCTGCTCTGTTCCAATTTCTCCATTCTATTCATACAGAATGGTTCCTCTTCCCTGGAATCATTTTGTTAAATCCCTTCTGCAACCACTCTCAAGCCTTCACATCTTTCCTAGAGTTGAGGTAATATTCCAGTGTTTTATGTGACTTCTTTGCTGTTGTGTTTGTGCCTCCGCATATCAAGCCCCAGATCATTGCTTAACCACTTTCTCAGCCTGCTCTATCAATTTCGACAAACGATATCCCCAGATTCCTCTCTGTTCTTGTACCCCTTTTGGAAATGGTTAGATTTCGTCTTCGTATCAAAATAGAATACTTCACATTTCTGAGCATTAAATTTCATGTTCACTCATTATTCTATCCATAAGCCTGTGTCTACATCTCCTATTACTATTCACCATGAGGTTCACAAAGCCTCCAAGATTTGTGTCATTTGGAAATTTTGCCCTGCACACCCAAATCCAAGTCATTAATACATAATAAGGAAAGCAGTGGCTTTAGTAGTTGCAGAAGAGTTGAATAAATGAACAACTGCTTGGGTTAACATTGCAATGTTCCTTGCCTTCAGAAGAGCAATGTAGCTTATGTGCACCATTAGATGACATGGTAATAAATACAGCTGAAGCTTTCATTTCTGGGGAATCTGCCAACTTAAAGCTGACCAGCATTTCTCTGCACTAAGTAATAGAGCAAGGTAGATTGTCACAAATAGTTACTACTCAAGCTAATAAACTTAGGCCTTGAGCTTCAAGTCCATCCAAAGGATAGAATCCCTGCCTCCAAATGATGTTCCCAGTGCTGAATAAAAGGTCTCATTTGCATTCAATCAAAGAGCTGTGTGAGTAAGTAGCAGCTTGCTGATGGAGAATGTTTGAAGATAAGCAGCACTTATAAATAAACAAAACCTTAACTGGGTACAAAAATGGGTGGGAGAACAATGTGATATATGCAGTGTCTAGCACCTAGTTCAGACATGATCACTTCAGGACAATGCATTAGACTTCACCAATGTGATCAGTGCTATAATTCAGACTGTCAATCATCATGGGCTTCCTGTCCATCATACTGGACACATGGCAGGCCTTTTAGCTTCTGAAAAAAAGAGTACAAAGAGGCCAAATATCTAGGCCATCATCTAGTGATTAACCCTTTCTCTTTCCCTCAGTGCTTTACAAATCTCTGACAAACCAATTTGTCTCACTCCATTTATAACAAAGACTATAATTCAAAGATCTGTAATTCATTGTCTGTGAAGTTTAGGTTCTCCTGAGATTGTGAAAGGTAAATGTGATTTCTTTCTTTTCTTATCATGAGATGGCTATTAATCTTGTGGGGTTCTTATGGGAATTAAGAGAGGGAATTTTTGGTTATGTGAGTGGAACGTCATTTGTTTCATAGGAGTGCTGCACAGCTGAAAAGTAAACCCTTGAGTTATAAGAAAAGCCATTCACTTTACCATGAATTTAATGTCAGAGAATGAATAAGGAAAATACTGCACATGGATAACATTCACTTTACCAGACTTGCTTCCAAGAACATTAGACATTATTTCATCCAAAGTACACTCACACCTCATTAGTCTTTTTATCCAACATCCAGGTAATTTAGAAACTCTAACAATGACCACTCCAGTTAAAGATTAAACTGAGTAGAAACATTCTCTGAGAAACTTTAGGCACTTAGTCCAGATCTGTCTGATTGAGGGAAAGCTCTAACACAGCACCTTCTGCTTTCCTTTATATTGATTTTTGATGCCATGGAGTAAAAGTGGAGTTTCAGAGGAAACTTGTGCATGATTTGCACTGGTTTTATGTAGCTGGATTTCACTGGCACAAGCCATTCACCTTCAATTGTAGTTGTCCTGCACGTACCTATTAAAGCTGTGTAGACACCAACTAATGATACCATCTCACACTGATTTTTACGCTGCAGGATAGACATATAAGCAGCACAGAAAGATCCCATTGATGAGATCAGCATAGATACCATCGGCATAACTTTTGCATAAGCATGATCAAGGACAGTGTGTAGCTCCCAGAGATGGTGTACTGCAGTTCCTCATCATATTCACTCTAAGGGAGGTACAAACCTTTTGTTCTCCCCTACTCTACACTTTTCTCTGCATTTTCAAATGTGATCATCTGTAACTTTTTCCAGTTCTAATGAAAGGTCATTGACTTAAATGTTAACTCTGTTTCTTTTCCCAAAAATCCATTCTGACCTGTTGGGTATTTCCAATTATTTTGTTTTTTTTATTTGAGATTTCTATCATCTGCAATGGTATGAATGCTTTTAAAATGCAAATGTTTTTGATTTGGTCACACAACTTGTATTGTGCTGCTCCAAGAGGAGAGTGCATGGTACCATGATTGTGGCAATGTCTTGGAACAATGAAAACTTCACCGCATTGAGGTGTTCCCAAATTCACAAACAGAGATGGCAGCTTAAGCAATTTCCTATTTGTGATTATTTGTTTTATTGTTTTGGAATGAAATCAAAACAATCAATCAGGAATATCTCCCTTTTGTTAAGGAACGTCTCATGTTGGTTCAGGAAGCTTACCTGAGAGGCTTGCTGTGTCTGAATTAGCAGATTAATTTTTCAATGTCTCATTACTGAATGAGCTGGTTTACTTAAATCTATCTGCATTTTATTCACAACCATTATGCAACCCTATATCCCGTTCAACATGCCATTTTAATTTAGAGAGCAAAATGGCCCCTCACATTTTGTACATTTTCAGTGTTCATGGTTCTTTTTCTGCATATCTCTTCCTCTACCAAAGTTTCCTCTTGTTGCCACATGGCCATTTTGTCTGGCACTGAGATGAATGTCCAAACCTTGTCCCTTTCAAAGTAACCCCATCCAAATGTCCACTGTCCATTTTCCTCCTTGATGCTGCCTGGTCCACTGAGTTCCTCCAGCAGTGAGGTTCTGGAAACCTATTCGAATCTGTGAAATGTATGGGCCTTCTGGCAATGTTAAAAGTGGTATACCAGAGCTGCTGAATTCATCTTTTCAATTTCCTCTGAGCAAGCTTCTGCATAATCTCCACAGCAAACTAAAAAAAATGCTTATATTGTTGTTAGGCCCCAGAATTCTTGACACTTTGAATTAAGTTTCAAGGGAGGACCCAGATTTGCTTGGATTTTGCCCGAATTAAATGTATCCAGAGATCAGAGTGTGGGGAAGACTTGCCATAACACAAAAGACAACAAGTTGCACTTATATAACAACTTTAACGTCACACAGATCTTAAGATGCTTCATAAGGGAATTACAATTTAAAAATGAGACCAAGCATTTAAGATAGGTAACCAAAGACCCCGCCCACCTGGGTCATTCTCTCTTCTCTCCTCTTCCATCAGGTAGGAGATCCAGGAGCCTGAGGACACATACCACCAGCCTTCTGGACAGTTTCTATCCCACTGTGATAAGACTATTGAACGGTTCCCTT
Source organism: Pristis pectinata (assembly GCF_009764475.1). Taxonomy (NCBI): domain Eukaryota; kingdom Metazoa; phylum Chordata; class Chondrichthyes; order Rhinopristiformes; family Pristidae; genus Pristis; species Pristis pectinata. The sequence goes on from NC_067407.1 coordinate 113,989,608, forward strand.
ATATGATGAGATGGACTCCGACCTCACAATCACCTGCACTGCACTTTCTCTGTAGCTGTGACACTTTACTCTGTACTGTTATTGTTTTTACCTGTACTACCTCAATGAACTCTGTACTAACTCAATGTAACTGCACTGTGTAATAAATTGACCTGTACAATCGGTATGCAAGACAAGTTTTTCACTGTACCTCAATACAAGTGATAAAAATAAACCAATACCAATACAAAAATCTTTGTTAGAAAGGTTTTAAAGAGCATTTTGAAGGAATAGTTCTGGTCACCACAATAACAGAAGGATGTAATGTGGAGATTCATTGAGATGTTGCCTGCAATGGAACATTTTAGTTATGAGGAGAGACTGGAGAGGCGAGCTCTGTTTTCCCTGGAGTGGAGGAGGTGACAAGAGGACGTGATTGAGCTATGTAACATTGAGGTGTTATATGTTAGCATAGACTGCAGGAAACTTTTCCCCATATCAGAGGTGAATAAAACTAGATGACATGGATTTAAAGGGGATCTGAGTGGTTACCTTTTTCATCCAGAGAGTGCTGAGTCACTGTCTGAGAGAATGGTGGAAGCAGAGTTGCTGACAGGGTTTAAGAGGTGTCAAGATGAACAATTGAATTGCCTCAGCATAGAAGGATATGGGCAAGTGTAGGAAGCTGAGATAAGTAGGGAAAGGTAGCTTCTGGTCGGCATGTGTGTGTTGGGGCGAATGGCCTGTTTCCATGCTGTATGACTGTATGATTATGAGAATGGAGAGGTTCAGGAATAAATTTTGAGAGCAAAGGATCCAGGCAGCCAAGCTACCACTGCCAGTAGTGGGATAGTGTAATTAGGTATTGGTATTGGTTTATTATTGTCACATGTACCGAGGTACAGTGAAAAACTTGTCTTGCATACCGATCATACAGATCAATTCATTACACAGTGCAGTTACATTGAGTTAGTACAGAGTGCATTGAAGTAGTACAGGTAAAAACAATAACAGTACAGAGTAAAGTGTCACAGTTACAGGGAAAGTGCAGTGCAACAAGGTGCAAGGTCACACAATGGTAGATTGTGAGGTCAGAGTCCATCTTATTGTATAAGGGATGATGCAAAAGAGGCCATTATGATAGGATGGGGAGGAGTGAAACCATGGCAGAGATTGAAAATAGGGATTAGAATTTTACTTTACAAAATAATAGAAGCGAGAGTATGCTGTTCATCCCTTTGTGTCTGCTCTGCCATTCAATAAAATTGTGACTGATCTCTTACCTCAGCTCTGTTTCCCTTCACAAATCCCATTATATTTTGATATCCTTAAATAAAAATCAAAGAGTTGCTGGACTGGGAAGGAGTGTAGGTCAGTAAGCACAGGAGTGTTGAATGAGTGAGCCTTGGTGCAAATTGGAATATAGACAGTTTTGGATGAGATCGATTTTGAAGGATGGAGCAATGGAGGCCATTCAGAAACGTGCTTGGCAAACTTCTTATGCAACCAGCATCTCCTTAGAGGAGGTGACACAAGTATTGAGTGGTAGACAAGCCAGGAGGGCATCAGATCTGATATCAAGACAACAATGAGTTGGTTAATCTTCATCTAAGCAGTTGACAGGACACTGCAAATGAACATTGAATTCTCCCACTTTAAGTGGTCCCCATCCCCCTTCCCCACAACACCCCGATACCACCACCTGCTTCTTCTCTTCTTCCCTTTCCTAGCTTCTTTTTCCTCTCTCTCCTTACCTTTGACCCATTCCCCAGTGGATCTGCTCTCCCCTCCTCCCTGCTATCATTATCTCTTACCCACCCCGCCTCCCCTCCTTTGTCCACCTATCACTGCCCTGCTTTTCCCTCCTATATATTGGGTTCCCCTTTTCCTATCTTCAGTCCTGAAGAAGGGTCCTGACCCCACATGTTGACCGCCTGCTTTTCTCTACGGATGCTGCCTGGCCTGCTGAGTTCCTCCAGCATCGTCGTGTTTTTCACTGCAAATGATTTGAGTGTTTTCTAGCTGGTGAATAAAAACATCAGCCAATGTTTCCATCCAGTGACTCTTGTTGCTGCAGCAGCATTGGATTTAGGTAAGAACAAGAAGGGGTTTGGCCAGATGGCTCCCGGCAGTCAACATTCATTTTCTGGGCTCACACTTGAAGAGCTTTCAACCAAATACACCATAAACATACCCAGGACAGGAGGGTATAAAACATAAAGTTGTAAACTCGCAAGATCAACAGAAATGAATCTGCATCATTTATGCTGTTCATCCAAGCTCAGGGCAGCTGAAAATGTGAGGGAGCAGCTGGCATGTAGCAGGCCATATTTTAAGAGTGACAGTGGCTTGTTTTACAAGTGTGAACAGCCTATAAAGAGCCATGATTGACAAGTGTTCCAGGTGCCAATGTGTCTCAAAGCTTTCTCTCTGCTAAGTAAGTAAATCCAGTAAGGCACCGAGCTGGACTGATCTGCCCAGACTTTGACGTTGCTTGTGAGGAGGATATTGAGTGTTGTTCCAATATTTACGACGTAATGCTGAAGGGGTTTTGCTTGTGAGAGCAATGGATTAAAAACTTTGTGCATGATTGTTTGTGAAGTCAGAGAGTAGGGACCTTCTCAAATTGCTGGCGTGTCCCCTATTTTTAGCTGTCCACTTTGAGAAGGAAGTGATGAAGAAGTGTCTCATTACCCTCAAATTTTTCATAGAACTGTCTTCAAGGTCATTACCCTTCTCAGGAAGCAAGTTAACAAGCACCTTTAGCACTGTTGAATATTGAAAGACTACACAATGTAGAATGGGGAGCTGAGGACTTAGATATTTAGGATACCCAGAACACAAAGTGCATGATATGACTGTCCTGAAATGGCCATGACACTGAAAGATATGCATTAATTAGTTAGAGGATCCATAACTCTGAGAGACTGGTAGCTTTCCTGGGATATCACTGAGTGCTGATTGAGGCACATCTACAACATTATCAGGAACTTGAGACAGATCTTATAGCATACAGAACCTCTGCCTGCATACCAGGGAGCACAAAGACTGGGGTATGCTGCTCTATGGTGAGAGTTACTACTCCAATTGTTCCATGAGGCTGCATCAAACCACTACAGGCATATCACCAGTGGGATCACAGCTCAAGGAGCTTCAGGACTACTGTGTCTAAGGTTCAGAATAATCCAAAACCAAAAGGTACATGGAACAACAGGGCACAGCAGCATGAAAAGCAGTACAAGGCGATTCCCTAATAATTTTGTTTTTTTTTCATTTGCAGTAAGGCCGACTGGTCACTGTTTCTCAGCTACACTCTTATTCTTATTATCTGATCTGTTCACTTGTTTTACTGTATTCATGGAATAAATACATGTATATCCTACATCCTATCTAACATCTTGGCCTATTTTTAAGATCTTGTCTGACTTATAAATAATTTAGTTGAGGAATCCCAGAGGTCCTTCAAGAACAGTTGTTGCTGGATTTGCAGCCTGGATTCTGCTTGTACTGTCAGTGAGTGCTCCTTGCTAGTGTTTCAATTGGGTGGTTTCCCACGGTCACTTCATGACAGTTGCATTTGTGGTCCTGTTCTCACCAGCAGACCTTCGCATAACCTATAATTAAAGCTCTGTGACCAATACAAACTGCAAATCAAGTTCATGAGAAATGACAACTTGTTTCTGAAAGTTTAGTCTGCACTGAATTTTTGAGAACTTTAAACCCTGTGAAGTTAAAGATGCCAATTCCCCAGGTGTGTTCTGGTTCTTCCAGGAGTTAAACGGAATATCCTGGACTTTGCCAAAAGCAACATAGAAACATAGAAACATAGAAAAACTACAGCACAATTCAGGCCCTTCGGCCCACAAAGCTGTGCCGAACATGTCCCTACCCTAGAAATTACTAGGCTTACCCATAGCCCTCTATTTTACTCAGCTCCATGTACCTACCTAACAGTCTCTTGAAAGACCCTCTCGTATCCACCTCCACCACCGTTTCCAGCAGCCCATTCCATGCACTCACCCCCGGCTCCTCTGTATCTACTCCCACGTAATAATAAAGTAGGATTTTTTTTACAAATGCTTTATTTTATTCTATATTCATTCAATGCTTTAATTTATTAGCAGAGGAGTTGTGATGATAGGGAACAATGGATGTTTAATTGGATCCAAGCAAATTTGCCAACCCCCAAACTGAGTTTCCACATTTTGCAAACATCTGCCTTCTCTGTGTTCACTGTGTGAACATTTCATCCTATAATATTCTTGCTGTTTTTAGATTATTCATTTTTAGGATCTGGGCACTGCTGATGAGCCAGCATTTATTGCCCATCCGTGATTGCCCTTCAGAGGGTGGTGCTGAGTCACCGTCTTAAGCTGCTGCAACCTTTCTGGCGGAAGTACGGCCACATCATTGTTGGTAGGTAGCCTCGGGATTTGGACCCATTGATGATGAAGAACTGGCAGTATATTTCCAAGTCAGGATGGTGTGCGAATTGGAGGGGAACCTGCAGGTGATGTTCCCATTTAGTTCTGCCCTTGTCCTTGGTAGTAGAACTCATGGGTTTGGGAAGTGCAGTGGAGGTTGTCCGGGTGAGTAACTGATGCATTTTGCAGATCATACACACTGTAAACAACATATACCAGGTGAATGGAATGAATATAAAGGGAAGTGGACAGGGTCCCAAACAAGCGGGTTGCTTCATCCTAAATAGTGTTGGGCTTCTTGAGAGTTGTTAGAGACTCATTTATGCAAGCAAGTGGAGAGTACTCCATCACATTCCTGACTTGGGTGTTGTGCATGGTGGAAAGGCTCAGGGGTGTTGGAAGAGGAGTTGCTCATCACAGGATACCCAGATACCCAGCCCCTAACTTTCTTTTGTAGCCCTGATATTTATTGAACCAGTTGAATGTTTGATCAATGCTGATGCCCAGGATGTTGTTTGTGGGGAACTCAATGGTAATGTTATTGAATATAAAAGGTAGATGGTCAGACTCTCTCTTGTTGGAGATGGTCATTGTCAGTCACTTCTGTGGCACAAATGTTACTTGCCACCTATCAGCAAATGCCTAAATGTTACTTAGACCTTGCTGTGTGTGGGTGCAGACTGTTTATTTGCTCAGGAGTTGCAAGCAGAACTGAAGTTTGTGCAATCATCAAGAAATATCTGACCTTATGAAGGAAGGAGGGTCATTAGGTCATCTGAAGATAGCTGGGCCTAGGGCACTGCCCTGAGGAACTCCTGCAGTGATGTCTTGAAGTTGGGTTCATTGACCTTCAACAACAATGGCCATTTTCCTTTGTGTGAGATTTGATTACAAACATTAATGTTTTATCCCCATTGATATCCATTGACTTCAGTGTTACCAGGGTTCCTTGATGTTACATTGGTCAGATGCTGTCTTAATATCAAGAGTCACTCTCAACTGGAATTTGATTCCTTGGTCCATGTTGTGAATAAAAATTATCTGGGCAATTTTCCACACGATTGGGGGCAGGGATGCCAGTGTTAGAACTATACTGGAACAGTTTGGTTAATGGAATGGCTAAATTTGGAACACGTCTTTATTATTAAAGCTGGCATGTTTTCTGGTCTCATGCCCTTTGTATCTGGTGCTCTCAGCCATTCCTTAATATCATGTGGAGTGAAGCAAATTGACTGAAGACTGGATTCTGTGACAGTGGGGATCCCAGGAGGAAATCCAGGTGAATTATCAGCTTGCCACTTCTTGCTGAACATGGTTGTGAATGCTTCTACCTATAGCGCTTATATTCTGGACTTCACCATCATTGAAAATGGGAATATTCTTGGAGCTTAATCTTTCCATTAACTGTTTAATTCTTCCACCTCCAATCATATGTGACATGACTAAAGAGTTTTGATCTGATATACGAATTGTGGGATTGCTTAGCTTTGCCTGTTCCATGCCTTTTTTTTGCTATTTAGCATGCATGGCATCAAAATTTGTACTTCATCAGACTGGCACCTTAATTTTTGGTGTGCCTCATGCTATTTTTGACATGCCCTTCTGTACTTCTCATTGAACCAGTATTGATCCCCTGGCCTGTTCATAAGTGTGAATGTTATGCTGGGCCATGAGATGGTTTATATTTCTGCTACAATGATGGTCCACAGCACTCATTGATACCCACTTCTGACCTACCAGATCTTTTTTGATTCACCACATCTGCAGTGACACGCAACAAGATGCCAGGTGCTTTTGGTGTGAAGACAGGGATGACAATTCTCCTGCATGAGAGCTGTGCAGTGGTCACTTCTGTCATGGACAAAGACGTCTGCCACTCATTAGTATCACCTTGAGTTATCCCTCATGTTGGTCCAATCAAACTAGCATCTGTTGTTCAGGACTCGGCCAGCTTGTCGGTGATGGTACTACCAAGTTACGGTTGGTTATGGATCTTGAAATCCCTCACCTAGAGTACATTCTGTGCCCTTGCTACTTTCAATGGTTCTTGCAAGTGCTGTCCAACATAAAAGTGTGCAGGTTTATCAGCTGAGAGAGGACAGTAGATGATAATTGGTAGAAGGACTGCTTGCCCATGTTTGACCTGATGTCATGAAAAAAAGTTATTATTTAGATGGAGCAAAACAGCAAAATGTTGTGGTACAAATGGATCCCGGAGTCCTGGTACAAGAAACACAAAAAGTTGATATGCCAGTGCAGGAAGTAATTAGAAACATGAGTGAAGTGTTGGCCTAGATTGCAAGAGGTAAGGAATATTAAGTGGATTTCTGGATTGGAGAAAAGTTAAGTAGGCAAGGATTATACTTATTTGTGAATGAGAAGTGATATTACAGGCATCAGTGAACCAGATGGGATTTTTGCAACAATCCAGCAGTTCTGTCTGTTCTTTACCAATGATACGTTTGTACTTCTTTGAATTCCAAATTATTAACTGGATCCAATTTCTACTACTGCCAAGGTGGGATTTCACTTTGAGTCTCTGGATTGTTTGCCAGGCCTCTGGATTACTAGTCCAGTAATTTAACTGCAGTGGGCATTTGTCACTATAGTAACTCACATTTTACTATAGTAGCTTACATAATCAACAGCTCTGGAAATCAGTGAACAGAGTAATCTTCAGGATGTTGGAGTGTGACAGGTTCTTACTGAGTTTAACTTTCCATTTACTGGATGTAAAATAGGAAATTATGATTGCTAACTTGTGAGAAATTATACCGAGCAGACATTTATGTCCTCTTATCTAATATTTACTTTCCACATTGCAATAAAATGGCAACCGATATTTTTATGATAGATGACATATACTGCTGCAGGAGATGTTGGAATCTATTAAAGTCAAATCTTTATTTGTCTTTCTGAAAAAAAATGAGATGAAAGAATGATGTAAACTATACAAGTACTGTTACTGAGAAGTCAAACTTCGATGTGCTCCACAGCCCAAGACTGGGCATGATCTTTTGGTATATTTACATTTAACCTACAGAATGCAGTAGGCCCAGGAGGTAGGCCACAATGTGACTATACTGACCCCTGACCTTTCCTTCCTGTTCCCTGGCATCTTGTTTGCCTCCTCCGCCAATACTCACAAACAAGGTTTCACATTCCAGAGACAACATGTTTCTTGCAAGAGGACACCATGATAGTAATTTCTCTTCAGCAAACCTCTTACCTAGGTTGCAACTGCTCATCCTTCCCAGGTTATGACCACCCGATATGAACAGCCCATACATATGAACGAGCGCTTGGAAGACCAGCAAGATGGATTTGCTGGCTGCTGCGGGCTGCAGGCATCTTCTGCCATGTGGGAACTTGGTTCGCTGCAATATCTGGATGGTTGAGTTGAATGCCCTGGTTTAACTACACGTTGCCCTTGGTTGGCACCTATGTTTTTATTTAAATACATTGCCAGGTGGCTACACTTCCAACTTGTAAGCGTTTGATTTATGAACAGTTCTCAGGAATGGAACCCTGTTCTAATTGGGGGAGGACCCATAGTGAACCAGTTTTAAAAATAAAAGGCAGTACTGATCATTAGGGTGGGGGTGGTAAGGCTCCACCAGTTGCCCTGTGGTATCTTAAGCCATATAGTATTGGCATCTGAGTATTCCACAAGAAGTGTCATAAGCTACTTCTGTTGCAGGGATGTCACATCTTTGCTTGATTCATCCCTCAATCAACACTCATGAATTGTTTGCTAATGAACAGGAACAGGAAGCATGGCTGTTCTTCACCCCCACATTGTGGGGGTCGCCACAGTCAAATGATTCAACTATTTTACGAGGGATTTTTTCCATTGTTGAGTTACTTGGGGGATGAATGGTGAGTCACTGACACCGTACCAATGAAATCAACAAGTCAAGCAATGACTCTGGATCAGACTAATGACACATCTGGGCTTTTATGCCAAAGGGCTCTTCCAATCAACTAAAAATCTGAGCTATAGGAATAGCAATGTTGTATCTTCAGAATATTTTGGTTCAGGTTTTTCTTTCTTGCAATATAAAACCATTACTGCTATATTCTGCTGTGACAGGAGCAAATAGAAGAGACACTTTCTCTGACTAGGACCTTCACTTGTGCCTGCATGCAATTAACATTCTCATGAAATTATAAAATTATAGCAGCTGAAAATATTCATAATTTATTTTCATTCAGCCATCTATTGAATCTGTTAAAGCAATGGCATTTAAAAGGTAGGCATATATATAACTTGAATTCCAATGAACATTGCTCTATAAATGAGTCAACCTACCACTCACCACCCTCAGTAATTAAATGTACTTTTACACCTTTCACATGCTACAAAATACTTTTCTGCATGCACCAATGTACTCTAGTTTTTACAATTCATTGTCCTGTCTCTGTGCCATGGACAGTTTTGTTAGGTATTTATATGAAGAGAAATAAACTGATGATTAGGATTAGTGAGAACACTTTCTATTGTAAGTAAGAATCCCGTTCAGTATAAAGCATTTGCTTCTAGTGACATTTTTAATGTAGGTCACAAATAAACTGATCAAAGTTAAACAAAACATTGATTACACTTTATTCTGAAATTACTCATAATTCCTACATGCTTAGAGAGTATCTTATCTGTGGTGTAGTTGTAGTAAAGTACATTCTGTGTATTCCTAAAGACCATCAGATCCTGCTGATCTCAGGTGATAGATGGTTTTAATAGCCTTGACAGAGACTGCTTATAAATAGTTGTAGGCTCTTAAAAAGGTCAGGGAATGGATATACACCGATGTTGTTGGAAAAATATAAAGCAGGGTAACTTTGTAGCATTATGTAAGAAGAAGAAGAAAAGGAAGAAAAGAAAAAAGCAATTTAGTATGCTGAGCCCAAACATTTTCAATTATAATCTACAGCAAAGCATCACTGAGTTTATCAGATGGTGTCTTTGACTATTTCCATGAACTCCGACTAAATTTGTAATTGTTTGATTCCTGCATCTAGAACTTTTATATACTATAAAAACAGATCCACAAAAGATTATTGATCTGAAATATTCACTTAGTTTCTCTCTCTCCACGGATGCTGCTTGACCACTGAGTATTTTCTATTTTCATTTCAGATTTCCAGAGACTGCAGCTTTTTTTTGCTTTTCTTGGTCATGCTCATTCCTGGCACACAAGGACTACAGGTTTTGTCCATTACTACATAACTCTTTTAACAATAACCTTTTACTGTGTTAGCACATAGCCATCTCATAATTCAAGGTCCATTCCCAAACAGCATCAAAAAATTCACTGAGAATTCATGTATTCCATTGCCATATATTTGGTGGGAGTTTGGCAGAAACTTCATTTATGTGAGATTTTCATCATCAATTTCAGCACTAAAATGGGAGAACCACCAAGGAAATTCCCAGTGTATATATTCATTTTTCCCTTGGATGATTTGATACTTCATGATATGATTTTGCTGGACTCTGTTTCATTGCTCTATGGAAAAAAATACCAATTTCTCGTCTCAGAAGGGATTTGTTAATTTTTTTATCCAATGGCCATTTATAGTACAAGCCAAATTGGATGCATGGCTGTTTGTGCACAGTCACTGGAAGCAATGGGGTGATTTCATGTTCCAGTACCAACCCTCCCCCCACCCCCACCCCTTGTGAGAAAATCAGTGAATCACCTGTAAGCACTCTGGAATTAATCTCCTTCATTTATATGTCATCTATTTTTTCAACACTACAGTTTACAAACTTCAATACTTGTCAATCAGGATTGTTATCTCAGACCTCGTTGAGACAATAAAATTGCAATAACAAAAGCCCATAAGTGTACTTTGGGGTGTTTTGAAAGTAGGAGCCCATTGTCTTGATTTCTTTGGTAAATATCACAATTCACAAGTAACAGTGTTCCCGTACTTGAAACGGTCAACGTTGAAGTAGTGAGACCACCAACTATAACATTTGGCAACTATGTAACTTTTCTTGAAGAGGTGGTTCCTTCACTTCATCAACTGTAAGAATTTAGCATTTACACCTCGACTTCCTACTGTGGTGTTTACTTATAATCTTGAAGCACTTTTCCCTCATTTGTTTTATCCTTTATGGTTCAATTTTCATGCTAGCACATGCTTCACTTTGCTGACTAACTTTTTCTCCAAATGCTAGCTCGGTCTAGAATTTAAGCCAACAACTTGTGGTCCTTTGTTTTCTGTGTATGCATAAAGATACTTTTTTTATTTTTATAAAGTGTGAATACATATACAAATGACCCTCCCTGCTTTGTGAAGCCTCAGAATGTATCGCTGTTCTTTCACTCTCACTGGGTGAGTATTCCGAAATTTCTCACTTACACCATGCTGGGTCCACTATCAAGACAGAACTGTAGTTTTGAGGACAGTGTTCTCCAACATCACCCCATAGCAATTGTGGTGTGCAATAAATGTGGTCTTATTAGTGGTATTCACTTTCCAGAATGAAGTAAAACCACACTATTAAGAATTGCAGTTCCCAGAGAGACACATGGAACCATAATTATTTAATGATACCGATGATGATAATGGTAAAGTTTAATCTTTTAAAAGGCTACAAATTTTTCCTGTATTCCTCAATGGTCTCATTACGTTTATTGTCCTTATTTTATCCCTGTTTCATTTTCTACGGACATTCAGCCAAACCACATTAAATTCTTAGCTTCCTTAGCCAGAACAAATTTTTGTGGGTTATTTTGTTATCCCATCTGGCACAGTCACAGAATGCTTTACTCTGAGCAAAATGCTGTCTTCATTCTATTTTCCTACAGTTTTATATGTGTTATTCAAGTTCAACTATTTGTCTCGGTTACCCTTGCTCCTTTTACCTGGCGATGGCAATTTTGAACAACATGATACCCTGCCCAAGCCACACACAGCGTAAAAATAACAGAATCCTGCAGAAACGAGAATACCCACTTTTTAAATTAATTATGAGGACTTAAAATATACAACCACAAACAAAAGTTCACGTGACCCGTGTATAAATCCTGATTACAGCTGACAGATAACATGTTGAATTATTATTCTACAAACTGCACTTAAGTAGTTTCCAATTCTTAGACTGCATGAACCACTCAGTCACAAAAATTAAGTTTGTTTTTTTGCATATCATCTATACAGGGAAAAGATAAACAGAATGAGTCCAACTGGTGCTTTGAAAGAAAGAAACCAAGAATTAGCATTTGGAGATACAAGAGACTGAGTTATTGACCTCTACAAAGTATGGTATATTATTGTTGACAGTAGAAATAAAAGGACAAATGGGACTTGATTTGATCCACTGCCTTGACTCCCCTATCTCCATGCACTTCCCTGGAACAACTGGATGTATGGGTCCAATCCTAGAGTTGGATGGCGAGGCCTAGAACATCCTCAGCAGGAGTAAGCCTCACCTGATGTATTACACAGGCCTCACTGTGGATTTCCCGACGTTCATTGCTGTCTACAGTTTGAAGAGTTTGTAAGTACCTCCGATTGTCCAGTACTTTTTACAAACTGAACAAATAAATATCTTCTTTAAAATTATTTAAATTTAAAGAAAATAAAAATACTAACAAATAATAAAAACTTTAAATAAAATAACTTAAGCACATAACTGCATTTTCCTTTCTTCACAGGCTTTCTCACTTAAATCAAATTGCTCCCTGAAATAATGCCAAGGGATCAGATACAAAATGCATCAACTCCTTCACTTCTCTGTCATTGGACTCACTGGTGGAGCAGGTGGAAACTGGTAGCCCAATGCAATCAGTGATGATGATATTGCCTCAAGTCTCATCGGTGAATATGCTTCTGAAGTTAGAACCCTATTGGTTAATGGACATGGGAAGCCTTTAGCTGTACCACTTCTAGTGCAACTCTGTGGCACTTTTCATGTGCAACCTGGAGATGCTTTTGTGGCTCTTGCATGAAGCTGTTGCATACTGATCTTATCAAAGACTTGCAGTAGTAATAACTGCCCACTGGATACAGTTCTTCAGATTGACTTTGAAGCAGTTGTACTTCATCCAGGGGATAGTGAAGCTTAGTTGTCTACCCCAGTGGGCTGTGAGGGTTCAATCACTGAGTTAAGACAGAGATTGATACATTGCTGGATATTTAGGGAATTGGGGGATGAAGGAGTGGTTTAGGGAAATGGCACAGAGGCCATGATCTACAGGATTTGAGTAGTGACAGGGGAATTCTGCAGATGTTCAGCATTAACACTGACTCTCTAAATCAATATATAGAGCATTCAAAGTTGGCACAGTTCCCTTGAAGTTGGTAACATCAAGCTGTAAGAATCAGAGCAGGAGAAGGCCATTTGGCCTCTTACATCTTCTCCACCATTCAATAAGAACAAGGCTGATCTTTTAAGTCAGCACCATTTTCTTGCAGTAAGCCCATATCCTTTTATTGTCCTCTGACCTCTGTCTTGAATATGCTCAGTGACTGAGCCTCCACACTGTTTACGCAAACAACTCCAAAATTTCATCTCCATTTTGGTGAAGGTATTTCTTCTCATTTCAGTCCTGAATGGCCTGCCCCTTACTTTGAGAGAGTGACGCCTGATTTTCAACATCTCAGCCAGGGGAAACTCCTCGTCTATTCTGTCAAACCCTTTAAGAACTTTGTACATTTCAATGAAATCACCTGTCAAATTTCTGAATTTGATAATTTAAGCCCAGTCTACTTAATCTCTCCTCGTTTGATAAACTGTCATCCCAGGAACTAATCTGGTAAAGTTTTGCTGCATTCTGTCGATTGCAAAAATACCTGCCCTTCGGTAGGGAGAGCACACGTGTACACAATATTCCACCTGTGGTCTCACCAAGACTCTTTGTAACTGGAGCAAGACTCGTACTCAAATCTCCTTGCAATAACAGCCAATATACAATTTTTTCCATATATTTTTTTGCTGAACCTGCATATTAACTCTGAGGAAGTTCTGAGAAAGGGTCTCTGACCCGATATGTTGACTAGTTTCTCTTTGCACAGATGCTGCTTGACTGGCTGAGTTCTTCCAACATTTCTGTTTTACTACAGGTTAGCTTTCAGGAATTTGTACACTGGGATACCTAGGCCCCTCTGAAACCTAATACCATTCAGACTCCTGTCATTAAAAAAAATCCCCAATTCTACTTTTTCTACCTTTTACATTTTTGAATCGCTGCTTTAGGTAGGTGATGGAAGTATGTGCTCAATTGTTACCCCACTCAGTTCTTGTCCTTAGCTTGTGCACAGTCTCTATATTACTTGTATCACTAGAAGTCATTTTGCAGACTTCATGATTCTTCAAATAATGCTGGCAGCATTGACTACCATACAGTGGCATAATAACGAGTTGCCATGATAACAAGCATTTACATAAATAATTTCATTGCTATTCTCACAAATCAGCCATATATTCATGGAGAAGTAGTCGAATAATGCCTTGAAAATCATGGCAAATGATCAATACAAAAGTTTTCTCTGATAAATTCATTGACCATTGAAAAGAATAATATTATGCCAGTGTGCAAAACAGATTACCTTGAGCTTTGGACTGGTTCTGCCATGTGAAAGGTCAGTGCAGCTGCTGACAGAAAGGAATGTGAACAGGTCCTAACTAAATACCAGATCTCTCTTTCCATGTCTATATTTTCCGTCTTCTTGCTCTTCTTGAACCAGCAGAGAGTTGGGTGCACAACTCTACTCAAGAATATGTACATGGAGTATTAACTGGGAAATAGCACATATTCTGTACAAACACGGACTCAAGAGATCTCCAGAAACACTTTTGTAACTTAATTTATTTGTTAATAGCAGATAAACAGTGAGTTACACAGAGAAGTGTGGTACCTTTGCAAACAGAGAAGCACCTATGGAAGCAAGTGGTTTATGTAGTTTCTTCTTAATTTGGATTTTGTGGCAAAAGAGCACTCCTTAGGAACATGTACAATGGAGGCCTCCCCTAATTTACATGTTAATTGGACCTAAATGAGCTTTGTTTGCAAATGTTTCAGGCACATCTAGGGGAGATTATTATGCACACTGTAAATTTGATGCTTAGGAGGCCTCAGCATCACATAATGCAGGGATACCAAACTTGATGATCAACAGCATTTGGGAACGAAAGCTAATATATTGGCCTCGTAATGGTCCCTTGTAATCACAAGAAATTGTATCGATTATTTTAATATAAATGTCTTGCAGTTAGTGTAGCATCTCTTCATGGCTATTATCTTGTTTGAATACCAGTTTTTATATTTTCGTCTTGGAAACTATGTTAATGAAAATCTTTTACAAATCTCTTTTATAAACTACTGCTGCAACACTCTATTATAAAACATTGCTGGTTGAGTAAAATAATTTCTTTCACATTGTGCACAGTGGGAGATAAATTAGAAAGTCATTGCTGAACAGCATGAGGTGAGTAAACAATTGCCACCACTGCAGAAATCCACTTCATGGTGTGAATATCTTTTACTGTTGAGCAGGGAATCTCCAATGTCTACATACAGCTAGCTAAGTGACATGTTTAATTACCAGTTTAAATGCATTCAACCACAAGCGTTGGAGAGAAGCATACACAGCAAAAAGAAACCTGGCTTGCATTCCATTATTCTCTGGGCCAGTTTATTGTTAGATCTCTGCAGGTAGGACTCCCGTGCAAAAAGAAAGATTAAATAAATCACAAGCTTCTCTCCAGTATCATTTAAACATTCTTTTACGTTTGCATAATTGACAGATAAAGCTCCTAAAGCTCTGATAAAAAGATGAAGTCTTGCACTGAGATTTTGATCTCCATAAAGAAGTGACTGAATACTTATTTGCTTGTGTACAGTTGGAATAAGCCACATTGTGACTGCTCCCAATTCTTCTGTAAACTATTGCCATGGGATCTGTTTCATGCCTGCCTGAGAGGGCGGACAGAGCCTCAGTTTAACAAATTCATCCAGAAGTTAACCCCTTCTGACAGACAACTCCAAAGTACTGTGCTGATCAATTAAAGCTTTGAGTTGCTCATCAGATTTGAGAGACTCAGCTGCATCCCTTTGCATATTATGTTAATTTAAGTGCAAATTATGTACAACTTATGTTAATTTAAGTTTAACTTATATTTGTCCTCATAATGTACAGTGCTGCTGCTACAAAAAGCTAACTTTCATGGCATTTATGCCCTATTTATGTATGCCTATGAAAACAATAAACCTGACTTGACTTTGCTGTCTCTCCTATCCCCATCATTTCGCCGGTATGAGCTTCGCCTTTGTCATCACAGCAAAGGTTTTTGTGGTGACAAGAGCATCAAGGATGAGGAAACCAACCAAATACCAAAGGTCAAATACATAAACAGTCCTTTGGAAAGTGCCACCACAAACCTGTCCACACTTAGTAGCCCATTTCTTCCCTGAAATTGCCTTCCTTTTCCAGCTCTCTGCCCAAATTTCTGTATGTAAATTATGCCTGCTCAAATTTTCTACGCTTGGGTTTTACAGTCTTGCCTTTCCTCAAGGCTGCATGATATCCATTCTCACACGGCCTCACATTCAGCCACTGCCATCCCAAGAAGGTATCAAGAAGGTATCCAGGCCAAATACTTTCCCCAGTGAGCTGGTCAACATACTGAACTTTTCCAGCCTTTACTGTTACTGTTCACAGATGTCCAGCCTCAGCAGTATTTTGCTTTTATATATAAATATCTATATTGATTACTCTTCAGAAAATAGATTTCAAAGCCACAAAGGTATAATCTCCTCCTTTTCATATTTTACAATCTCAATAATCCATTTTCTTCCCCAGAACACAAGCCAATTCGCAAAATCTTGCTTCAGCAATTAACTTTTAATTATGCTTGTTCCAACCAAGGCTACACAGGAAGTGTTTGAGAAATGGCCTTAAAGAGGCAGGCCATCTTAATATTTGAATATCACAAGAATCCTCAAAATTCTAGATTTCAATGAATATCTGACTAACAATATAATGTATTCTTGAATGTATGTGCTATTTATAATTTTACATATAAATCATTTAGAAAATTATTCCAGTGCACCATATGATAAAAGGCTTCACTTGTGATTATTTTATTCTGGGTCAAGCCCCAGAGAGAGATGGGATCAGAGAAAGTCCAATGGATAGTTAAAGAGAACAGTCTGTTCATTTCAAATTCAACCCATAAGACTAATGATGAAAGAATAATAACAGTTTTGATGGAGAACTGATATTGCTAATAAACAATGAACATGCCAGAATCACTTTAAGTGCTTCAAGACTGTGGATGGAACATTTCCATCCCACTTGTGTGGGTTGTGATGTGACTGTTGAGCCAATGTGGGACCTACATGGTCGGAGCAGGAGATGCTTTCATGATGGTTTGGGAGGTGGTGTGCTCCCTTCACCCTTTATGTTGGACTTCTCCTTGCTGCTGATGAAGGGACTCGAGGATCCCTGTGCCACCTGAGATTCTCCCTGTCCAGTCCAAATGCTACTGGCTCAGAGATTTCCCAACAGTCAAGGGAAGTGTTGCACTTTCTCAAGGAGGCTTTGAAAATATCCTCAAATATTTCCCCTCCCTGTCCACCTAGCAGGCTTGTGCATGATGGGGCTTGGAATAATGTGTCTGGTTTGGGAGTCTAGTGCTCCCAAAACAAAGTAGCCTGTTTAAAGGATTGAATGAGTGATATTATGGCCTCCCTATTAGGGATATTAGCCAGGGAGAGGATGCTGAAGGTTCAATTATCCTGCAAGTGGATTTGGCGGAGGAAGCATTGGTGGTTACCTCTCTAGTGCTCTGAGGTACCTGCTGTATGTGCTCTGTGCCCGACAGGCCTACAAGAAGGAGGGTTTCACCATGGCCGGGTAGACCATAGCTTTGTGCAGGGTTTGAGGCAAATGGTATGAAGCAGCTTGTCAGTCAGACTGGGGGCTGTGTTCTGTTGTACAACTCTGAGAGACAGTACTTGCATTTCAACTTGAAGTAATTGTTTCAACGAAGAATCGGAAAAGAAATACTGAGACAGGAATTCTGCGTCTGCTCCTGTCTTACTCTGCTGCTACAAGTGCCACAGGGAGTACTCTGAAGTACGATTATTTACTGGAACACTCCGAAAGATAAAAAAAATACAATAATCTTTTCCCACATTGTTAGTTACAGCTTCTTGATATATTCAATACAATTGTTGTGAAATTGTTAATAAAAATCCTGCTCCATCTCGATGATTTTCACCGACTGACAAACAAAAGCACCTTATAGCGTCACTCTGTGCCTTCTACTGTGAACAATGACCGTGTCACCAAGAATTTCAACCGCAATTTTATCCACGCTGTATAGTCCTTACACGGCGCAGTATTAATGTAAGGCACATTTCAACAGAGATTGTGTGAAGGATAAACATGTGAATGCACAACATAGTAAAACGGTTTTGCAACCGATTCACTGGTGCCGGAAGTGCAATAATATGAATGTTCCAGTTTGGGAGAATGTTCCAGGCTTCGAAACCCCCAAAGCTTGATTCAAGGACGGTTTACTTCCAAAGTGTTCAGTTCAAATTAAAAGGAGCAATTTTTGAAGTAATTATTCAAATTTAAATGTGGTTCTGAAATCTCAAAGGATCAGTGTTAACATGAAAAGTATTAAATTAATTCAATGTATCGTCTAGTTTACAAAAGCGCTGCGACCAGTTAAGAATATATTTATGTATAACACATTTATACAGCTACCAATACTTACAGCAAGTCAATAAATCTTAGTGTTATTATTCCAGAAACAGCACAAGCAGACAAAGTGCGGTCTGGATGTTTTTGAGGGCATCCCGTAAAGTTGGGTGGGCCACGGCTATTTTAACGTGTGATGTTGCATTGTGAAATTATTGTTTCCAGTCTGATTCTCGTCATTTTGTTAATTGGTGGTCGGTATCTTTGGGAGCCTCGGGGAAAAAAAGTCACCTTTGAAATTAATTCCATTTCAGACATCTAATGCCTGTTTGCAATTGTGCATATGATTCGGGTTAGACAACCTCACAAGGACGCCATGCTGCATCAGTAAAGGCAAAATACTTCGAGTCAGGATTGTTTATCTTAGTTTGTTTCTCCCACGGCATGGAATCCGCTCTGCCTGACTGACTTTTGTAACTGCACGTTTTCCTGTGTGAGGTGTAGTCAGTTCTAAATACCCGGCATGGATCTGCTCGGCGTAAATGCTAACCATCACAAAATTAAACCATTAATGCTTGGAAACGTGATCGTTCCCAATAAACACCAATTTAATTCGTCTATTTGGTTTCGTTTCGATGGCATTAACGAGATAGCATCTGTAACCATATATAGCTGCAGTCAGATTGTACCTACAAGTGGTCGCCGAGGGAAAATGCCTAAATTACGAAAATTATCCATCTGCTATCATCCGTTAGATGGTGAAAAAAATCGAATATGTATGAACAGCTTTTCCTTGCAAATAATGTATTACTGAAAAGAAGTCGGAATGAAATAACATTCAGGGGAATGCCTCTTGCATCACGCGCCATGTTGCGGTTATCTATCTGTTAATATGCTGACACGTTTATTAATTTGATGTATAGCAATGTATTGATCTATTTATAAATATTGAAGGGTAACACCAAAAAAATTACATTTATTGCACTAGTACGCATCTTTTTATAATACCTTGGTTATTAAGGGAAATGGGGGAACTACTTCAGTATTATCCCACGTAATGTGCATGAAACATCTCTATGTTGAACTAATATTACTGTTATTGATCAGTGCTTGAGTCTCTTAACTGAAGGTCCACACTGAAGTCTGAAATTCAGAATCTTTGTTCATCGAAGAATGCCATTAGTACAGATGCGAGAGTCTCTGCAAAACGACACTTTCGGAATCAATACGAATGTGACAGAAATCATTACTGCTGTAGTTAAAACACACGCAGAGTGAAAGGCGACTTTAAGGATACATAAACAACGAGAACTCTCTAACTGTGGGCTCTATTGACACTGCCTGCCTTCGCTCACTGAATGACTATTATAGCTCTCCATTTGAATGGATTCCGTTGTGAACGTGTGCCAAGCTCAGTAAACGTTCCTGGAAATAGCATCCAGAATGACAATTCCCTTGCTTGCAAACTAGCAAGATAAAGGCTAAATATGCTGATTTAAAGCTTCAAGACACATTGAGGTTGATTGATTACGATAGATGTGACCAAGCAAAGAACGGCCGTTCGTTCAACACACCGTTATACCTCTCCCAATACGATTATTTTTATTTTTGACAAATATTACATTAAAGTCCTTGGTATTCCTTTTTAACCAATTGCGGATGGATGGACAATAGCCCTTTCGTTTTAAAGAAATTTACAAATTTTGAAAGCGACCAACACAACAATTTTCCTAAACAGCTTTTCTATAAATCGATGGCTGAACATTTCTAATTCGTTAATTTTGTATTTATGAAAATGAGCTAATGTCCATAGGCTAGTTATATAAACCTTGAAACTTTAGATTCACATATAACAGATCTTTGAAATAAAAACTTTTTACGTGACCTGGTGTATTTCATTTAATATGTGTGGAAATCTTAAATCATGTTCCTCTACGGATCTTTTGATGACCGTCTTCTGATCCAGTTGGCATAGTCGTTTATATCACAAGGAAATTGGTGCCGTGCATATTTTTATTGACATGCGCCGGGTAAGTGAGTAGTGGGAATGGTGTTTCTGAAACGAGTTGGATTTATTGCTCGGAGCTGGCTTGGTCACCCAGTGCCGGAATGTTGGCCTCTCGGGTTTCAGCAGCGTGAAACAGTAGATGGCGTATTTCTTAATTGCGAGAACATTTCTCGACTTTCCGTCTCCGAAATGTGTTGCTAGTGCTGACAGTGCACACCACCCCGCCCCATCAAACCCAGACCACAGTGAAGATACATTTCCATCAAATAGGCCTAACCACAATATAATCCAGTTTATAAAAGGTTGTGGCATGTTTTTATGTAAGAAATTAATGTTGGGGTCGTTTTAAAGATATACATGAAAGAGTACAAAGCGTATTAAACCTGTCTACAAAATTAACAGGACGGGTTCGAACCACACACAGAGCAAACCACTGCAGTAAATATATTGCGCAATGCTTAGGGCTTTATAAATATGTCGCCGATTCTATGTTTCTGTGAGAGACGAGACTCGCAGTACAATTAACACGCAGACACAGACACACACTTATACACCAAACACCCGAGATATCGGAATCTTTCTGTTGGCAGGCAGCTTCTCTGAAAAGAGAAAAGGACAAAATCAACTAGGTGTTTCAAATGTGCGTCTCTGTGTTGTTTCAGCCCTTTACATAGGGAGTGGGTGGGTGTGGAAATGGAGAGGGGGTGGGGGAGAGGAGCAACTAATTTAAACTAAATTTAAAGTATTTTATCCAGTGCTTTAGCCCGTACAATATTCAATGTTAAACTACGTTTGTGAGGTCAATGTAACAAACAAGGAGGATAAGTAAAGAGCATGGGTAGAATAATTGTATAATATTTTCAGAAAGTAAATCTTGCTTTTTGAAGAATCAACGATGACCTACTCAGATATGCATTTTGGGGTTCTGCGTATAAATACCAAAAGAAAACGCCACTCAATTTAACCGACAAATGCAATTTTAGTTTAGTTGGCGCTCTGAATGTCTCATATTTTTAGATTCAGTATTTAACAGCCTTAATGAAGATGAAAAGAACTGATCACAGGCGATTTCAAACTGAAGAGATATATGTGCTGTGTGCGGTCGATTGTCGAATAAACCTGATAACATTCGGTGCATTCTTATGAGAGTATGATCAGGCTGAATTCAACAGAGGTTACAAGTCAAACTACTGTTATATCTTTTTAATGAAAACACTCCATCACCATAAGGTACGTTTCAAACGTTGACCTGTTGCTGATTGGATAAGGCTTGTAAGAAGTTGCCCAAATTGACCCATTGACTTTAAGTACATATTTCAGCAAGTATACTGTAACATTTGTTGACAACATTAATGAATAAGCTGCGTAAAAAAGCTGCCCTAAAGATGTTCAGGTTACGCGCCCTTAATTTATTACCATTCATCAATTATCGCACTAATCAAAACATTTATTTTTTTTGCTTCTTTCCTGCTCCTCCAGAATTTGAAGCATGATTGCATCTGTTAATTAGTCGCTAATAGCAAGCTAATGTGCGCTTGATGGATAACCGTGTCATTGCCAATCACGCCACTCATTCACATCCCCAGCGGTGCGGCGCTGTCGTGTTTGCGCTCCGATTTGTCACGTGCACAGGATCTGGGGCGGGACGAGAACGACCGAGAGGAGCGTTCTTAATGATTGGCATTAAGTCTAGCCAATAGACTTTGCGAGTCTTCCGCCTAACCCAGCCCATCATCGCGCTGATTGGCTAAGACTCACAAGTGGGACTTTCCCCCCTCTCCCAGACTCGGCGCCTTGCGGATGCCATGGTGCATGCCGGAACATGTAGTCCTGGACCTTCGGAGCCGCCTACCAACCACAAAGCGAAGAGACTACAACGCCCAAGATGCTCTGCGCTTGGCTGGTGCAAGACTGTCAATCATCTCACGTCACGCTGGTTTGCTTATCAAGGTTTTGGAGGAGGGCGCAGCAAATGTGAAGAATACATAAGGGGGTGAGAATCCAGTGTTATCTTCCCTGCGGGGTAGAAATCTTTACTGTACAATGTGAAAACTTCAGTTTCAATCTCTTTCCTGTTTCATAGCACCCCTCGCAGATCGCAGGTTAGCAACGAAATGAAACGCAGAAAGATTGCCATCGCAGCTGGGTTTTGCTTTTCCTTCTTCCTGGGCACATTACTGAATTTGTTATTTATCCCTGGTTTTGATCATCACCATCAGCAACAGCGGCATCAGCGTTTGGAGCAGACCGCCCAGGACCATCTCAGCAACGAGCCGCCCGTGCTTTTTAACCGGGTGACTGACCAGGACCTGTTGAAACAAATTAAAGAAAGGTACGAGGAGGTTGTCCGCTATCGGCAGCAGTCAGCCCCTGCAGCGGCTGCGGGGAGACTGGCCAGACCGCTGGAAAGGCGCTTGATGGACCTAGCGCAGAACAACTCTCCAGATCAGCTCCAACCCCAGCATCATCATCAGCAGCAGCAGAGGAGCCCGGATTTTCAAGAGAGCAAACCATTTACTGTTCAAGGAGAAAACACCTTCGTTTCCAGTAGCCCGAACACTGACTTTCAGTTCCGTTCTCTCCCTTTAAGCTGTTCAGATATTAATAACGCGAGCAGTGTCCATTACTTGGGTTCTGGATACACAAAAGCAGTATACAAAGCGGTTCTTAATGAGACCCTGGCGGTGGCGTTAAAATCGGTGGACTTTGAAGGACACGACATGGAAAACTGCATTAAACAATTTGGGACATTGAAAGATTGCTACCGATTAGCGTCGTACAAACTTGTCAAAGAAATGACACTTTTACAACGGCTACAGCATTCAAATATTCTTAAGGTAGGGACCTGCAATGCCTTATCAGCAACTTGTTATTAAACTATTGCCCTAGTAAGAAGGGAGAAACATCAGGTTTTATTGGGCAATTTAATTCATAGTGCAGGGATCCCTAAACCCATCCATCTGATTGATCTACGTGTCAAATAGAGGAGTGGGGAACGTTCCTACACCGGATGCTTAATGAGCTCTTCGCTAAAATCTGCATCCTAATCAGTCATGGCTTCCCAAGTATCTTGAGTAAGCTATGAACTGAAGAAGGCATATGTAAAACAAAACATTTTTCAATTTGTAGAAGATATTAGTTTCACAAGAAGTTAATTGGCCGTGAAACTGCGCCTCTAAATATCAAACATAACACAAAAGATTCAGCAACGTCTGGCCAATTATTCAGCAATATTTCGGCTCATAATCAATTGCAGCGTCGGATCACGATATTAACGCCCAACAGTCAAGTTCCCAAACAACTCGCTTTTTAAAAAGTCAGGGAAACAGAATCCCGCACTGGGGTTTCTAAGGTGAATTTAGGGTTTTCAGACGAAAGGTCATTATGACTAAGAATGTGTTTAGCTCTTTTTCTCCTCCACTTGTTTGCTATTTTATGCAGATACTTTGTTTGCATTAATTTCCACCTGGTCTTTGGGTAGTAAGTTTTCGGGGTTGCTGAAAGGAGTGGTCCTCTTGGGTGCTGCCAAGTGCCCCTCCAGACCTCGGGTGTCTGCTTTATTTTATATTTAAGGACTCTTGGGTAGTAGAAGATGCGATCGCACCTTGTAGAAAACACAGGTGCTGAGGAATATGTTGCCAACATCGTGGCAGACTGTTTGAAAGGCTTTAAAACGACTGTCACTAGAATGGTCACGGTGGATTTCATCGCCACAACATCAAGCACCAGGTTTTTCACCAATATTGTTACAGTTCAAAATTGAATTCAGTAAATCGCAGCTCTGATTAGAACATCAGCAGGCAATTGAGGTTAAAAATGCTATTTCCTCAGTATTTAAAAACGATGGTCCTTGCTAGAATGCAGCACGTTACAAAGCCAAGAACACAGCTTATCACCATGTGACTCCTGACGTTCTTTTTAAAGATACGTACGTGATGTAGTTAGACATATTTTCTTGAAAGTTGAGTGAATCCACCTCGGCACAACCCTCGTAAAGACGAGACTTGTCATTTAGGTTGTCAGGTCACCTGCTAATGTGCTAATTCCCTCTGGTCAACCGTAATGAGCCCGTTACGGACCCGGGGGAATCCTTCCTGCTGTGACTACCTCGGGCATTGTTCATGATTAATGATTTGGTTTTAATTTTAAAAAAACTATTGTGGAATCGGCCCTTCAATTAGTTGATTGTGCGGACCTGCTTTGGACAGCCACAACGTGTTTGTTCAGTATGATTTTCTTTTAGACTATTTGAATAGATCCCTTTCTTCAGAGCTCTTTGTGCTTAAATCAACCCCAGAATGAATGAAGACAGATTAACTGTATAATAACATGACCAAAAAAAGCCTGAATGTACTTTTAGAGAATTCTTGCGCTTGTACAGTCAGCAGTGTCAGTAGTTTGTAGAAAAATGAATGAAGTTGTGTTGCGCCCGTTGGTCGGTTTTCTGTTTCGTTTCGTGCTTTTTTAAAAAAAAATTTAATTGAGGAAAAGGGACCTTGTGGGTTGTTGGGGCAGATGGTAGGCTTGTGCATAATTTGCAAGATAACGGGCACATTTGTACCGCCAAGATCAGATCAAACTCATTTCACTCGTATGACTTGTACCAGCCTACTACCAACTTCAGATATAAATAGTTCAGAGGACGAAAAGTTTAAACTATAACGTACAGCAGTACGCTTTATATCAAACTTCAGTTTTTATTATGCCTAGGCCTGAGTTAATAATTTCCACTATGAAAAGGGCACTACATATCCGCAGACAGACACAAGGTGCCAAAGAAACAGAACTCGGCAAAATGTTTTCTGCTTCTGTTTTCGTTTCTCACTGGTCTCGACCCTGATGAAAAGTCATCAACCTGAAACGTCAACTCTTTTTCTCTCTCCACAGATGCTGCTTGACCTGCACGTTATCTCCAGTGTTTTCTGCTTTTATTTCCAATATTGTACTTGGTGTAATGTTTAAGGGTCTCAGTCTAAATAACGATTAAACGTTGCACTCAATAACAGCATATGACCATATCCCTCAACTGTACTGTCCTCTCTCTCCCCAGTTGAGAGAAAACATAAGTTTGTCCTTTTTTAAACACTAAACATCGGTTAATCTGTTTAAGGACCAAAAAAAAATCTTAAATATATGCGTCACAGTGTTAGTTTGCAAATAACTTTGCGTCGAATCTCCTGCTCAAGCTAATGTTTGTTTCTAAAGTGTTTTAAAAAAACAAAGTATAGTGTATCAGATTTTGTTGAGGAAAGTTTGGCTGCGTTACTGGCCTATTCTTAGCGCAAAAAGTCCAAGAATAATGAGGAGGGGTACTTTGGAACAGCGCTAAATGAAGGAGCCTATGACAGTAATGAAATGATGGCATCATGCAGTTTGCATGGTTTTAAATAAACTGGAAATCTCAGAACTCGGGCTTTTGATTATTTTTCCCTGGGAAGAAAGACCTGTGCAAAATTTAAGCTACGTAATAATATTCAAATATGATAGAATGAAACCATCTCAGCTTGTGTTTCAGACATGTCTTTAAATCTTTTGTAGAAGAACTACATAAACCTGCTGACTACGCGTTGGTAAATGGGAGTAGCATAGAGAGGTACCTGATGGTTGGCATGAACGGGATGGGCCGAAGGGCCTGTTTGTGAGCTGTATGACTCTATATTAGACTGATAATCAGTGACGTTTAGATTGTACATTTCCATATTCGCCATAGATTCTTAAGGTTAAGAGTAGTTGTATTGGAAAATATAGCTCTAAAAGGTGTTTTTCCTATCTTGAGGCAGATAACCAATGACAACATCTGAACTATATTACTTATTTATTTGGCGAAACTGTACATAAATAACTTTTCTGTTAGCCACCCACTCATTAAACTAAATGAAGTTCTTTGAGACGAGATTTGAATATGCAACAACGGCTGTCTTGTTGCGAAATCTCATTTTCTCCTTTCCTCAGGAGCAGGTGTCTTGGGGCTGGGAGAAAATGTATCTTTCAGCAACCGCTGTTTAATTAGTAAGGACTGGATCCGAGGGACGCCAGAGCAAAATTAATGCGGATCACTGATTTATGACCAGACATTTAGTTGGTACAAATTGCACTCGCTTTGTCACTAAAGCGGGGAAGTCCTCTTCCCTTCATTGGCTTCCCCCCCCCCACTCATTAGCGTGCTGTCCTTTCTATTTCTATGCTAATTTTACTTGGTCAGTCAAAAGTCTCAAACGCAGAAGTCTCATAAATGAAACAATGTTTATAAATATAGCCAAATTGTACACTAACACTTAATAACCCTGACCAGTTGTGTATTTTAGGATATTTGCAGGAATATTCAGTGGGATTTTTTTCTGCGCACGCTGTATTTTATGGACATTGTAGTTAAGTTGTAATTAACATTTGGAGAACACAATGTGATCAGCGCCTTGATTGATTACCAATGGTCACCAGAACCAGAAACGCCTCCCTCCTGAAATCAGTGCATTTCTGCTTTGGATGGCATTCTTTCTAATTAAAGGAGATGGTAATCCGCTCCTGATGCCCGAAGCTGATTGGGTTTTTTTATTTATCTTCCACTGGAAAAACAGTATTTGCATCTCAGAGCCTCGAGTTAACAAAATGCAATCGATTGACGAGATTAACCGAGCGATCAATTCCTAGTTAACTGAGTTCATGAGCGTGTTTTTGAAAGGTGCATGTTGCTTACTATTTTACACCGCCGTGTTTCTGATATGTGTGGGGATCCCGGAGCATTAACGGAATGATTTAAAGAAAGCCTCTTGGAAAAATTACCTGCCGCCACATTGAAAGTGTTACTCGCACAATTTTGTCCAGTGTAGCCTTTTCATTTATTCCAATGTGGCAGCCTTATGGATTTTAATTAGTGTTGCTCTGGGGGAAAAAAATACTGTTCCCTTCCGTTCTCGAGATCCCTTTACGAAAATGTTGAATTAGCATTTACTTTGCAGCAAGCTAGTTGTTCGAAGCAGATACAGAGAATCGTCTAAAACTGTTAGGCTTGCTCTGGCGTGAGAGTGGAGTTGGGTTCCGATTCGTTATCTGCGATGACAGATGCCCTTTAACCTCATTGCTTTCCGCTTGGTATATTACTATTGATCGATTGCCTGTCATCTTCCGCTCTGCAAGCGCTGCATCTCACCAGCAGCCGAGGGGCGATCTTTGTTCCACCGACTCTGGGAGAGGGAGGAGGGGTGTCTGGTCGGTTGGGTTGTAGGTCCGGTCATTGCGCGTTAAGCTGCGGCTCCCGCTTTAATTCGCGGGAGATTTAAATCAGTCAGTCAGCAGTAGAGCCGGGCGCTGGGGGTTCGCTGGTCTGAAGGGCTCAAAGCTTTGCATGCACTGGCGGCAGACTGGAGTGTGCCTTGTGTCATCGCTCAGCACACGGTTCCTCGCAGTAAACCATGTCCTGGCAGCTCTTTACACAAATTTATGCAAAGCCAGTTGCTTGCATTCACTAAAACATCAGCTTGGTCCCCTTTTAGCTCTGATTTTTACTTTACTGTCTATGAACCCATGCCTATCCCTTGAATGTAAAACCCAAAGTCATCTGACGGGGAACAATGTGCCTGAATGTTCCCGCGGAATGCCAGCATTGTGCAGCGCGTTGGATCTGTTCTGCTGCGTTAATGGGTAATTATTAACTCGGGATTATCCAGCAAACTCCCACGAATTAAAACATGAGCCGAAGTTTAACGCGCATTGAGATGGCTTCCGGTGAAAACTTGGGACTGCGTGGGGCAGCTGGTCTCTCGCCAGTAGAACGATGCAGGCTGTGTGAACGCGAGGGTCCGGGGCGCTGGAGTGTGGATGGAGAGGATTTGGGGGAAAAAGCTCATGTCAGTTTGTTTCGCGACGGACTCATTTGTGATGAAAGGGAAGAGTAGTCGCAAAGAGTACCTGTTAGAGCCGCCACTATATGCTGCGTGTATTAAGAAAAACAGGACGGTGATTCATTTAGTTCTGTTGTCTTAAGTTGCTGCCTTATGGAATTTAACCATCCAATGTACAGATATAAATTCAGTTCAAATACTGAGAGGAGGATACAGGAATAAGAAAGATGCAAAATAATCATCTGATGAAGGTGCCTTTCATTCCTTCTGTGTGAGAGATAATCAGGGGAAAATGAGAGGGAAAGTTACCGATTAAGACACAGATTGTGTCACAACATTAAATGTAAATCTGCAGTATATATTGTTGTCAAGAATGTACTTTAGGTTATCAGGTGCACTTTTAAATCCTGAGGTGTTAGATTCTTTCAAGCAATGCTATCACAGATCACTTTAACTTCCCACAAGTGTCATTTATACTAGTGGTGTTTGGAATCTGAGAGATCTGCATCCATAAACCAGGTCACAATATTTACGCTACTACATCCAGCTGTCTTTTCTCGCTGCACATTGTTAATAGCAGTTAAAAGGTCTACCCAGATTTCGTGGTAAAAGTGCATATTGATGGCTCATAAACCTAGTCTTCTGGAATCCAGTCGCAATGAAATTGTAATTCTACCCTTGTTTGGTTCAATTCATTTCAAGTTCATAAGAACTCTGAAGGTTTGTCTTCCTGCCATTGGTAATTTTAATGCAAAAATACACAATGTAATAGGAGAAAATACCAGCATATTATTTGGTGCTGATATAAATTATAAAGGCTTGTGAGAAGTATTAATTGAGTAATATTTTTGTTTAGGACCGAGTTTAAAAAAAATCAGCAGCATTCTATAACTGTGAGATCAAATTAAAAAGTGAGAACTTAATTCAAGAGACAGTCTAGACTTTAAACCCACATTTACATCGGGCTGAATGGCCTAATTCTGCTCCTATATCTTATGGTTTTACATACTTGAATGATAAGTGATAGCTTATATCCCGTTAAGCATGAATATAGCAGCCAATGATAGATATATCACTGTGGCATGGGAGGATGAGTAGAAAGGCAGACATCTTTAGATCTTGAGCTCAGTTTGGAAAACAGTATTTGGCAATAAGCTGATATCAATAAAATGACCTTGAATTTGTTAGACTGCTGTAAAAACCCAAGTAATTTGCCAGTGTTTAGGGGGAAGTAAAACTGCAGTTGTTTCTTGGCCTGTCCTCTGTGTGAATCTAGTCTCTCTGTAACATTGCTGACCTTTAAATTCCTCCCTGAAGTTACCCAACAAATCACTTGACCCTCCAAACTGGGAGGATAAAAACTCAGGACAACAAAGGAAGGGCAGTGATTGCCAGTCTTGCTAGAAATGTTCATATCCTAAAAAAATTTCCTTTCAGAGATAGGAATATTGCTCCTTGAAGGTAGTATTCGAAGCAGTGGATATACTCCAAGAGTCAAGTATCTGGGCACGCCAAGGAGCTATATTGAGGAGGAAGATAGAATCGAATCATAAAAGAATTTATGACACATGAGACCATTGAGTTTGTACCAGATGGAAAAAGAGCTACACAACTTAATTTCAGCCTTTATTAGATTCATGGCACTGTAGGATACAGCTCTTCAAGTGCACATCCAAGTACTTCTATAAATGGGAGTTTCTGCTCTTATCCTCATTTAAGGCAGTAAGTTTCAGACCCCCACCGTCCTCTGGATGAAAATATTTTTCACATCTCCCCTCTAATTCTTTCAATAATTACTTTAAGTTCTCTGGTTTTTGACCTCTGCTAAAGGAAATGCATCTTTCCTATCACTCTTTGGAGGCCCCTCATTATTTTGTACATCTCAATTGATTAAAGGAGCAATGGCAGAGATATCACTCCTGGTTCATAGAGGCCTTCAAAGACAACCATTTGTGATGCCAAAACAATGGTGAGACACAGACTATCTCCAGGTTTGGATTTGCTTTTTATCTATTATCTTATCCTTTTCTCTGCATTTCTCAGTTCCTCTGCCAAAGCTGCTGTCTGATTCTTATGTATGGTCACAAAGGCACTATTGGCCCGCTGACATCTCACCTTTGCTTTAGTGTTCTGAAATTGGAAGCCTAGACTGTGGCTCTCAGCAGGTCACTTGAAAGTTGGGAACATCATACTTGGGCTTGACCCATACATGTGTGCTTCATTCACTGGCTAGAATTTGGAAAAGAACACTGGGCTGACATTCTTCTCCTGTAACTCTTCTCCCCACTTCCATCTGGCAGAGATATAAAAGCTTGAAAACACACGCCACCAGGCTCAAGGACAGCTCCTATCCTGCTGTTATAAGACTACTGAATGGACCTCTTGTATGATAAAGATGATCTCTTGACCTTACAATCTACCTCATTATAGCCTTTTCACCTTATTGTCTACCTGCACTGCACCTGTAACACTATATTCTGCATTAGTTATTGTCTTTCCCTTTGTACAACCTTGTTGTACTTGTATTTTGGAGTGATCTGTATGGGTGGCATGCAAACCAAGTTTTTCCACTGTATCCCGGTACATGTGACAATAATGAACCAATTCTCAATTACGTAGAGGTGCAGTGGCATCTCAGTGACAGAAATCATTCAACACTGTGCACGTCCTTTTTCTGTACATATTACACTAAAGTGCTCTTCTAAAAGATGAGAAAATGTCCATGGGGCAAGCTATTCTTAGTTGTTCACCTTCTTGGGTGTAGTCTCATTGAATGCTTTCCACAACCATTTGTAATGTGTAAAGGAGGTAAAAGTGACACATTTTGCATTCTATTTCAGAAGGAAAAAACCCCATGGGGAAATTCAGTAAGATAATTGAGCACCTCCCAAACCTCCAGTCTCTTACTGCTAAGAAAGACAAGGGTGGAAGACAGAAATATCACCACCTGCACCTTTTCCAAATCAGAGGAGTGAGAGATTTGGAGATGCTTCAACATTTATTTAT
The DNA here is from genome assembly GCF_009764475.1 of Pristis pectinata. Lineage (NCBI taxonomy): Eukaryota > Metazoa > Chordata > Chondrichthyes > Rhinopristiformes > Pristidae > Pristis > Pristis pectinata. The sequence goes on from NC_067407.1 coordinate 114,020,528, forward strand.
CTTGACTAGGTCCAAATATTGGATCTCTTTCTCAAACACGGCTGCAGTATCTTTACTAGATAAATGGCTTGCCACTATCTTCTTGAGAGCAGTTCAGCAGTGACAACCTATGTGGTTTTATAAATAACTGAAAAAGAATGTGAGATCTCCATAGTTACCCATGATGCTTCCAAGGGCATTTGCAATTGTCACAGCCATGATATGCCAAACTGTTCTCCACCATCAGGGATTCCATGTTTGCCATTTCCATGAGTAACCTATTCCTTGGACTTTCAACACTACAAAAAATAAATATTGCTGGCTGTTTGATTTCTTTTCTACATGTTTTTGGTATGCTCTTGTCTCATTCAAATGTTATTTTGATATTATTTGAATCCACCACATCCTTTTCTACCACAACTTAAAATCTGGACACCATTTCCCGAGCTCTTAAATCGTCCCTGTCCTCATCCACTATAGAATAAATTAAAATAATATGTTTGATTATACCAGAACTTTGTGTAATCTCATCTTTGGATCTTGAGGGAGAGCTCCAATATCTTTAGTAAATACATAGCAACTGATTGACAAATTGCATCCATCTATTTACAGAAGACAATATTTTGCAAGATAACTTGCATGACGCAATCCCTTTTTATTAAGGCTTTCCCAGTGAACTTTATCTGCTCTTGTTGAATAAAATTAAAATGTCTGCTCACAGAAATTCAGAAAAATGCCAGCTCTATACATGTATAAAAATCGCTTGCTTTGAGTCAAAGCAGTGCTGGATTCTGGCATAAGAGCACTGACTCGCACTAGGATTCTCCCTCCAGTAATTCTGTTTGCTATTCACTTCACACAACAAACCAAGGCCCATTTTTCTTGCATATTCATTCATGAGGGGCTATTGCATGCATGCTGTTAACTTGCTGATGACAGCTTAATAAGGTCCTCACTTTGTGTTTCATCCCAATGAGCTTGTCGAGCTTTGTGTGGCAGGCTAACCTTTCCTCTTTTTTTTCCCTGAATATGGGGCAGCTGTGTCACTATTATTTAGAAGAATGAAGGACCTTTGAGAGACCATAGCTGTGACAGATTATACTAAGGTTGTCTTACACATGAAAACCTACAAGATTCTCTGTGCCATTATTGGAAACAACAGTGGACAATTTAACCTAAAAAAAATGCAAGCCATGTTACAATAGGGAACTTTAACAGTTGGACAGAGATGCTGTGTAAATTCAGTAACTTTGATTCCATAGGTCGTTCCCTTATACAAACACTTAATTACCTTTTACTAAAACAATTGGGAGTTGACTTGAGGTGCAAATTGATTTTTTAAAAAAAGCTGTTGTCCTGCAAAGTATAATTTTCTTTGTTGTTTGTGAAGTGGATAACATTCCGGGCCAAAAATTTAAAAAATTACTCTGTCGGAGAATGATTTATAATTAAGTAGCGAAGAATGAACAACCTGGAATCCCCAGCAATTAGGCAGAAAATAATTGTCTTTTTACATTGCATTTCAGTTAGTACTTGGTATTCACAAATATGTATTCAAGTGTGGGAGAAATTAAATTGTTGTTTAACATTTCTGAAATACAAAATGGAAAAAAAGCAATTTGTATTATTTGATAGTTAGAAGTCACTTTATTTGATTTTATTATATCACATGTAAACAGTGCTCAATTTCCTGAGAATCTTTATTTATCTATTCACTTATCTATTTGATTCTGACAAACAGATAACCATAAATTAGTTTTGAACCTTTTAATTAGAACATTTTTCCCTAAACCTAAAGGTGTAGAATTTACCATAGATGTGAACATCTGGAAACATTAAATTGTTCACAAATCAACAATAACATACTCAAATTTTGCTAATATTTGTAGAATGTTAAACTGTAAATCATGGCAATGATTATGAATCACACTAGTTTGGTGTGTGTAAAATCAAAATAAATTGCCCACAATTGACAATAAGGCTGCCAATGCAGATATCAAAGATAATGTGAGGAAACAGGTGTTGATGATGGAAATATGCTGACAATGTCATTGAGATTTGACTTAAGGCACCTTGTTGAGGTCAAGTAGAGGAAGCTTTACTTTGCAGGTAACCAAAGTTATAATTTGACTCCATACTTGACACTGAATTAGGTGTAAACAATGGGTAAAAACGCTGCCACCCAACACTGAGAAACTTGAAGCTAATCATCTCTCAAAAGGACTTGGCTGAGGTTGCTAATAATATCTGATTTTAATTCTATATAGAACAATTAAAGTTATAGTGCAATTTTCCAATTACTTGAGGTTGAGTTTTTTTGCCACCCAGTGTAGAGCCCATAAGATTTTCCCTTTTATTGATTGCTGCATTTTTTTCCTCATTGAGTGGGAACAGTTAAATTTAACCCCCATGTTTTGGAATTGAAAATTCCTTTGATCCATTGAATTTTTTTTTACTGCTTTGCAACTGATATGATGGAACATATTAAAAGATCATAAGATTACTCTTGAAACATTTTTAATGGAATAAAGGAATACCATTTCCATTTAGTTGACAATTACATCATTAACATGCATTTTTTATTGCAATGATAAATTCTAATCAATATTTTATAATCTAACCATTGTAGCAAGGAGATTCCAGTTTCCATAACTATGGAGTTCAGCAGTCTTTCCCTCTGGCATTTCCCATGTTGCACCGATTGCATTGGTGCATGCAACAGGTCCAATGACTGACACTGATGTGCGCTGCTAATGTTGGCTTTAAACACATGCACCCCCAAATAATTATTTTTTCAAGTCGTTGTGTTAAATAAATAACATGTTTTTCAAGCTTATCAATGTTCATATTATTAATGTCTTCGAAGAGCTAAGGAAATCATCACTATTGATCAGAAAATATCTTCTTGGGAATATGTTGGTGCAAATAAATTAGGTTATTATTTGCTGGAATAACAATATGCAGGACAGCAGGCAAGGTTAAGAGGCAAGGTTTAATTTGGAGACTAAAAGCCAGCATTCTGGAACATTGATTCAGACATATGAATTCAAATCCCACCATGGTAGCAGGGAAACTTGAATTTAAATAAAGTAAATAGCCTCAGTAATGTAATGATGGAACTACTGGTTTGTTGCAAAAAAAAACAGGTTCAGTAATGTTTCGGGGAAGCAAATCTGTCCTCCTTACCTGGCTTTGGCTTGTATGCGACTCCAAACCAGTCAATGTGGTTGATGCTTAACCATCTCCTCAATATTGGGGCAATTGTAGGAATGGGCAATAAATGCTGGTATTGTCAGCAATGTTTAAGTTCCATGAATGAGTAAGTATAAATTAAACTCTTCTTTGTTCCATATTAACAAATCTGAAATGGAGATTTTCTACAACCAGTGGTCAGTATGAGGATACATTTGCTCCATCATCCTTAACATTTAAATCTAACATTTGTCTGGATATCTACCTCAGATTAATTTGATTGATATTTGACACTGAGAATATCTGGTGTTTGGGGAAACTTGTGAGAATTCTTTGGGATGCAATGGTCTTGAAATAATAATTGGTCTGCAAAGACCAGGAGGGACAGAAAATTATTTGCTTTGCCCTCCTCTGGTTGTAAGGCCAGATTTGTCCTCTATTTATGCTACAAAAGTTTTTGAGTTAATTTCTAAGTTGCATCTCCAGGTGCTCTTTCTTAAGATGGTAATTAAAGACCATAACATCGTGCACCCTCTGTAAAAACTAACCCTTGCAAGCAGTTGCAGGGAGGCAGTCAAATGAAATACAATCTCATTGGCCAGCTCTTTAAGTCAGCAAAGCAATTAGAAACTATTGATTGCTTTTGGACATCTTTGCCATGCTTGTTTATTTTAGTTGTCTATTCTTTATGATTTGCCTAAACATCACAATGGAAGAATCATTAAAATAAGAGATCCAAGATATACTGGGATCACTGAGTTTATCTGATCAAGTAATGCTAATGGTAGCTTGTCTTGCAGAAGTCTGCACATTCCCCTGCCCATTGCCAACCCTAGTCCCACAGTGAGCCAGAGACCCTGATTCTTCCTTGGGTCTCAGTCAGCCAGAGACTCCTGCCACTCAATTGGCTAGTGTACTGAGAAGTTTTGGCTGCCTGCTGGTGCAAAGATTCCTGGCTCCAGCTGCACAGTCAGAGACTGGGTGGGCTGGAAGTTGCCAGCTTGGAAGCTAATGAGCATCTCCACAGGTCCAGCCATCTACTGAATTGTACAGCAGGTAAGTGTCTGCAGCTTGGGCCGTATCTGCTGGTCAGTGAGTCCAGTGTTCTGGCCCAGTGGGTTTGATGGAGTAGATGTTCCGAAAATATTTTGCAGTGTCTAAAACAAGGGGATGTACAATAGAAAATTCAGGAGGGAACCTTATTCCAAAGAATTGTTAGTATGTGGACTCACTACCGCAATGAGTAGTTAAGGCAACTAGCATTTATGCTTTTGTGAGAAAGCTGGATAAACATGCAGAAAAAAGAAACTGGGGATTATGCTGCTGGAGTGAGATAAAATAAGATGGCAACAGCTTGTCTGGTGTAAATTTTATGAAAATGAAACAAATATCATACTTTGTAAATCCAGTAATTATACATCACAGCAATATCACCAGTAATTGTCTGTTGTTCCATCGAACAATTTTGATTAAACAATTTAAAATATTGATTTTCTTGTGTTTTTTGTTTCCTTTTTACAGCTCTATGGTTTTTGCTACCAGGATAGCAATCACATTGCTGACACATTAACCACTATTACAGAGCTTGGATCCCCTTTGGAGATGATTCAGCTTTTACAGACCTCATGGGAGGAGAGATTTCGAGTAAGTAATGATTATCTCTGGAGCTTTGAGTGCAAAGGAAGTTGTGGGGGAGGGAGGGGATGAAAAGTGCAGCAAAGCAGAGAAAGAAAATTTCTCAGCTGCAAAAGAATTTTGTTTCCTGGACATGTTTTTCCTTTTAAAATTTTGAACCATGCTTGGTAAACAAGCATGTCTTTTAAAATCTTCCAATTAGGTGGGGGACTGCTGGTCAAATCAAACTGATTTTCATTTGATTAAGCATAATGAGATGATTTCTCTGCTCTCCCTTTTTTAAAAAAAAACTTCTAGGCTTAACATTTGAAATACCACAATATTTAAAATGAAGATAATGTGCTTCCTTATCTTTCTCGGGGCATCTTGTCATGAATGTATTTTTTTTTATTTTCATTTGGTGTTAGACTCAGAACTCTGAATGTTGTGGGGAAAAGCATTCACAAAAGGGACCAGGCTCAGACACACCACTCAGTTTAGGAAGAGACATGATATAATGTTACACATTCCATTTAATTTATCATAACTAACTCTGTCTAAGCTCATTTACATCACTATGCATAACCTGTTTCACTTTCAAACTAGTTTTTTGACTTTTTAGGAAAAACCAAGATAAATTTAATTTACTTACCCTTTTTTTGTTTGGGGTGGGGAGACTTTATTTTCTTTTATCCAACATAAGTATCCTGTTCTCCCAGTCAGGTAGTCACTTCCATTCGGCATACAAACAACTATTGAAACTGTCAGTGGTAGTAATTTGTCACCCATCTGGGAGGGAGAGTTCATTGATGGAGGAAACTCCAACTGGTGAATAGGGTTTTTCTTTATCTACATGCTCCAGAAAACTACTTTCTGTGAGACCAGCATTATTTGGCTTTCTAGTTGACCTCAAAAGAAAAAATAAATCATCATTGTATTCAGTAAATCACAGAAGAGCCCCCCTTACCAGATTACAGTGAATTTTATTTTTCTCTTCCCAAAAGTAGGTACATTTAAAGCCTTAAAACTGTCTGCTTTAACATATTAACTTCTCAGGAAATGTTAAAAAGTGAATTATAAGATACTGAACAAATCAAAGGGCTGATACCTGAAACTGTACCACTGTCCTAAATTAGCCAGGATGTGTATGTTCTTGTGTATAGTGTAAACAAAGTGAACTTTCCTTTGCGTAGTGTCATATTTCACTAAATGTTTGAAGATGGCACATGATAGGAAAGTGTGATGTAAATGCATTGCATGATACGGCACTGTTACAAAATAGTATAGCTCGGGTCCAATTTGCAGTCTTTGCAGAGCTAACAGATTTTCATCCGGGCAGCAGTTGGGGCTCTTGTATTAGGGAGAAGGCAAATCGATCAGCCTTGCTGCTTTTAATCATTGTCTAATGCAGATTTACAGGCTTCGTATAGGGATGGAATAGGATTTGGCTAGATATCCTACATGATTGATTTACATATTAATAGTATTTAAAGAATAGACATTTGGATGAGATGTAGACTGCTTCTATAGACAGTAGTCTAGAAATTCTGTGAGCAGCTTGACATTTCTTTGTGCTGCACAAAGGAATTTAATCAAAAACTTGATCTGGTGCTTGCTGCATAATTCTCTCAGGACATCAGTTTGGTTGCAGGTTCCCTTTTGCATATGATATGCTTATGGACAGGGGTGTCTGGACATGTACAATGGTGTTAAATGATGTACAACACACATTTTGATGCCATCCTCATGAAATTCAGTTATGCATAGGTGTCCTGGGGACATGCAGGAGCAGGATTCCACAAAGCTTGAAGCCTTCAGTGCAGCTGGTAGGAGATCAGTCTGACCTGGTTCATGACCGTGTAGTCTGACTTCTGGATCTTCCTAAAGATAGGAACCCTTTTGGTTTTCTACTTGCTCCACTCTCCAACAAACATTTCACAAACCCTATTCCTCCACCTTGCTGCATCGCCCTGCCTCAATATCAAACATATCATCTCTGCCTTTCCCTACACCCAGCCACTCTTCACATTTGCCCTTTTTCCTCTCTCTCTTCCCCCCCCCCCCCCCCGAATTCAACTCTTGAGATCCCATTCCCCTCCCACTGAGCTATTTTCTTTTAACCTCTTTCCTCCCAGTCCTGGAATCCCTCCACTGAAAGCTTTCTCTCCAAGACCCACAATCTGCAGTCTGCATCCTATCTCTGCTAGTTACACAATGGAAAAAGGGTTTGGAGGGATATGGGCCAAACACAGGCAGATGGGACTAGCTCAGGATGGCATGGATGAGTTAGGCCGAAGGGCCTGTTTCTGTGCTGTATAACTCTGAGCTACATTGGCTAGATATTCATAATTTATGATCAGTTTCAGTGGAATTCATTCCTTGTTGAATATGTTTATTGGAGAACAGCTGAAGCCATATTTTACTGAGCTCTGTCATTCTGCAGTTTTACTTAAGCTGAAGAAAATTGTATGACTTGTACCTTGTGCTACTTTCATCGCAGATATGTTTGAGCTTGATACGCTTATTGCACTATTTGGCCCATTCTCCTCTTGGCTCAGTAACATTGCTAGACTTCCGTCCTCGCCAATTTGTTATCGTTGATGGTGAACTCAAAGTGACAGACTTGGATGATGCCAGCATCAATGAAACACCGTGTTCAAGCAACAGTGATTGTTTTATGGAGTTTCCTGCCCGAAATTTCACCTTAATCTGCTCATTGGAAGGTGTATGTCAAAGGATGAATGAGAAGCGGAATCTCTACAATGCTTATAGGTAATTGCTTCTTTCACTGTTGAACATGTCAGAAGAGCTCAGTTTGCAACCACCACCATTGCCAGAAACTGAATATTTTTCAGTTTCATTACTACGCAAAACTGCTTTGAAACTGCATTCCACTTTGTAAAGGACTTGTGTAATTGACATCATTTTGTGGTCCTCAGGATAATATGTCCAAACATGGTATACAGGAAGTCCCCGGGTTACGAACGAGTTCCGTTTTTGAGACTGTTCGTAACCTGATTTTGTATGTAACTCGGAACAGTGTCCGCGCATGCGCACTTGGGCCGGGGATGCGTGGCCGCGCATGGCCTCGGCCACATATGCGCACTTGGCCTGGGGTTGGGCCAAAGAAGGTGTACCGCCGCCGTGGTAGGATTGGGTGCCAGGCCCACTTACAGACCGACCACGAAGGTCAGTTCGTAAGTACGGGTGTTCGTAAGTCGGGGACTTCCTGTGCTTCATGTTTATTATGACAAGAGAAGTAAAGCAATGAATAGTGAGAAGTTTGCAATGATTCTAATATTTTTACATAGTTCGCTCAATTTAGACAAACAAGATAGTCAGTTACATGCACCAATAGTTTCAGCTTAATCCATTCAGTTCCTTTCAGAATGATGGACTCAACATAGAACATTCTATATAACCAGTAACACACAAAAACTAGCTCTACAAAATTCAGTAGGATCTCTAAGTAGAATTTCAGTGAAGATGACAAGGGTTGATGTGTAGAGGACAAAACTAAACGTTTTGTACTTTAGAAACCATAGTTGGATGTAGTCACTTTGATTGCATGAAACTGCGAATGAATCTGCTTTTGACTTTTAAAGTTACTGGTGATATAAATGAAGGACCACGGGCCTCCATTTGATGTTTGAGTGTAAAAGGAATGTAAACAGACCCATTCCACACTAATTATGCACGGATTAAGTGGCAATGCTGTGTTACTCTATAATGAATGGCTGTAAGCAATCTGTTATCTCTGGGCAGTTTCATAAACTCGTATCAATGGCGGAAATATGAGTGCACTGGGTGACGCTTCACCGCAGTACTGTTGCACAAGTGTTAAAACAGAGAACCCATGTGTCCTCTCCAGTAGAAATGAATGATTCAGCATTGCAATTGGAAAAATCATTAAGAAGGGAGTATTGACATTGGCCTAGTGAATATTTATCTCTCAGGCAATACCTGAAGCAAATGATCTGTCATATATTTAATTACTTTTTGCAATTTAATCAGGAGTTTTCTGTGCACAAGATCATTGCTTGTACTACAACAGGGACTATGAATATAAAATACTTCATTGACTGTGAGGTGCATAGCTATATCCTTGGCTTATGAAAGATGCTATATAAATGCAAGTTCTTTTCTCCCCATTTTTCAGTTTTTATGTTGGAATCTTTGCATGGTACCAATACATTTGTTCAGTGAAAGACAACTTCAAGCTTATTTTAAACACCAGCCCTTGTTTCATTAGCCATTTGTAACTTCTCTAGTCTTATTGCACACTGTGACATTCGTAAGACAGTTTTCAACTCCTATTGATCTGCCTGTTCTCAACCAGAATTTGGATGGTTAGCAACTGAAAATGGGTCACCTTGACCTTGTACAACGTTACAGAACAGCCTGCAAATGGGCAAGTGTTGTCCACCCATCTGAAATCTGCTTAAATAGGAAAACCTTGCCTAGAAATTCAATTGCATAATGTTTTATTATCAGTGTTAGCCAAGTGAAAATTGATTCAATTTTTCGGAAGTGAAACACAATAATTATTTTGTTTATTCTTTCTAGTGGAAATGAAAGTTAAATAGCTTCTATTATAGTGGCTGATTCATAATGGCACATTAAAAATTCACACCCTTGTTCTTTCTCCTGCATCTAATCTTTTGGAACATCATACCACGAGTGTTGTCTCAGCTTTGCTTACCTTTTGTGATTTAGTAAAGTGCGAAATAGAAAACATTGTGAGGCTGAAATTGTACTTCATTGTCGAGTGCAAAGAATGATGGTCAATGGGCAGCCAGTTTTACTCCCACACAAGTGACTTCACTTTATTTATTAAAAAAAATTATTTTATTTATAAAATAATATCAGTTGCCCTAAACTTCATGCCTGGTTGATAGCTTACAACTCTGCTCCAATGACTTTAAGGGACTTCAATGGGACAAAAGTTCGGAGGCAGGAGTACAACATCTGTGGTTACCAAGTGGGGATGCATTTACAGGCAGCATCTTCTGAAGAAGACGTATGGAGCTGCTTAGTGAAATATTGAGGGTGTCTGCTCAAAACAGGACACCATAGAATGACCATCCCTAGTACAATCCATCTGGTTTTCCTTCCCATTAGCTCCATACCACTCATTTTGTACCTTTTGATAACTTCAATTTCACGTCTGTGATCCGACCGTGGCTCTTGACTGAAGTTAAGAATCATTGGTAACCATGCTAATCCATTGCAGCACATCATTTGGCACGTGCTTGTAAGCAACTGAACTGTAGATCTGAGATTGCTTCAAGTAAGGAGAAATGGAGGTGGGGGGGGAACATAGTAAATCTCTTGCCCTTTCAAAGACACCTAATACTCAACACTTTTTCCTGTTGCAGGTTTTTCTTTACCTATCTCTTGCCACACAGTGCCCCATCAAGTCTGCGACCATTACTGGATAATGTGGTGAATGCTACAGGTATGGTATTAAAAAATTTTATTGCAACTGGCTTCATTAAATCCAAAGGTTTCAGTTTTCATCTTATACTTTTGGAAATATTTTGATCAGAAAGACATCAGACCCCTGTTCTTACAACAGGGTTGAGTGAAGGTTGCAAAAAACTTTCATCAGCTTGACCTTTTTAATCCTGACTCGCAGTCAGCTGTATCAGACATGTTTAATCGATTTATACTTAATCGCATAAACCATTTAACTGAATGTATTTCTGTCATAAAAACAAATCCCTTACTGTTATAGAAATTGTCCGGATTAGTTTCATTTGTTTCTTTTACATTTAATCTAATTTGGTCTTCTAATTGGCTGTTAGACAGAGGACATTGACAACAAATTCCATTCATTTATTGTTATTAATGCAGCAAAATTATTTCAAATCTTTCACTGAACCATGAGGAAAATGTCAGTACGAAAGGAGGAGTTAGAAAGCATGACCAAAAATATATCGGACAGAAAGATGCACTTTAGGGAGGGTTTGTTTTTAAGGAGAAAAAACAGTGAAAGGATCGGGAAGGAAATTTGGGCATGAGCCTTGGGTTTCTGAACTAACAGTAGAGCAAAAACCCTGTTGGTGTACAGGGGTCTGAGTGCAGAGGACATGAGAATGGGGCGAATGACTAGATCTAAAGGGCCAGAGGAGGTTCCAGATATAGGCAGGGGTAAGGCTAGGAAGGCAATTAAACATGGATTTGAGGTATTAAGGTATTTGTTAGAGATGAAGAGCAATGGCTGTCTGACTGAGAAACCTATTTGTCTTTGGTGAGAATGTTCCAAGTGGAGAGTCAGGAACTTGATTTGTGTGGACAGAGGAATTCACCACATAGAGAACTATAATCAATTGGAAATTAAAATGCCTCATTGTGTTGTATAATTTTACTAAGTTTCTTTGCAGGAAGGACAAGCATGGAATTGTGATGAGAAGTTGAACTTCCTGCTTTGGATAAATTGGTTTATTTGATTAATTCCATCTCTCACATTTCAGAAACCATTGCCTTCAGCAGAAACTTTATACAATTAAGAAGACAGTGTAGCTTGCAAAATGAGAGATGGATTGATACAAGGAGACATTCTACAAAGGATTGCTTCCATTGTATTTTACTTACTCGAAAGACAAAAACAGAATTTGAGACTCGTACCTCTGAGTATCCAACTAGGGGATTAGGCAGTGCTATCCATGTTGTGTTCCAAACAAACAAGGGTTTCCATTTATAGCTGAAAAGAATTTGCATTTACAACAAAATTACATAGGAACAAAATAAACTGCAGTGGATTGGATAGGGGAGATTATTGGAAATAAGTATTTTCTTTGCAATGGTTTGATTTATGCAGAAAATTGCATCCCTTACTGAACAAATTTTAACTGAATAAATATTTGACAAACCTCTAACTTCAACAATCCACATAACTGCTGCCTACAAAGAGCAAGACTCCACAAGCTCACAAAATAGCCCTTGTGTCAGGTAAATACCATTTAACACATTGCAGGTGAAAACTATGGGATTTATTAATCCATAAAACTTTAGTCCTGCTTTAATTATTTTTAAAAATAGCTACTTATAACCATTTATTTTCACTCAACTTTATTTTATCCCCAAAATATTAAACAAGTGAAGCATATAACCTGCTACCTGAATAAATTCAGTTGTTTTGAAATACCTTGCAGTAAATGGATCTACGGATTAGTACTTAACAGTGCCTTGGTATTTCAAACAATACTTGCTCATTGCAAAACAGGTGCAAACATGTTTTGTTCTTTGCAATGTAACCATAAATGCATTTTGTCACTAATGTCTTGACCTCCTGCTGCGTTATGCCATGGGGGAGGGGGGGGGGGGGGTGGAGAAACCAAAGATTAAGGCAGTCATTCCTCTGGCACAGACACTGGCTGTTGGCTATCTGACAGAACATTAATTGTTAAAGTTAACATACGGTCTTCAGCTAAGTGGACAGCAGGATGGACTATTAGAGTGACGAGTAGGAAGAATGTTCTTTTTGATTACTTATCCTACTGCAAAAGCACCATGGTTGGCTGATTCAGCAACCGATCACAGTTGGGCTAGCTCAGGCTCCCTGCCTCCTCTTGTACCCCTGGCTGAGAGAGCGGTTTGTGTATTCAAACTGCAACATGAGAAACAATATAGGGGCCAAAGTTTCTTCCTGTAGGTTTTCATAATTATGAAGAAATAGACAATGTTGCAGGGTATATTGCCACAGTACTGCTCTCACATTCTGTTTGTTAACGACACAACTGCTGTAGAACAAACAATTGGCAGTCTGAGGACGCAGTTCTGCCAAATACATTCCATTTGTCACTAATTGTAAAAGCTCATTATAGATGAAGCAGTCAGAGAAGAAAGTTTTAACTGTTGTGGTTGCCAAAAGTATCTTGTGTTTCTGACTTTGCTATTACTCTAATGTATGGTATTGAAGTTGTTATATGTGGTAACTTTTAATAATCCTTGTTTATTCCTGCCTATTGACTGCTCCATATCGATGATATGGTCAAATGCAATGTTGCATTTAGGAAGAAAGGATAACATGGGAGCTAATCATCTGATGTCCTATTGCCTGGCTCTTCTGTGGAGATCTGCCTACATTCTACGGGTTAGCTCCATACTGTCCTAGTTAAGATCAGGAACATCAAGTCTGGGAGGTTACAGAAACTGCTTCCTAACTCATTCTGTGCCATTGGACTTTCCTGAAGATCAGTATTCTACCTGTTGTTTTTTTTAAATTGAGGAGCTTTGGCATGATAGCCAAATTGACTGCAAATTGGCTATCGTGTTTCCTAACATTCAGAGTGACTACACTTCAAAAACACTGTATTAGATCAGGTTTGGGATATCCTGAAGTTACCAAGACAGAATATAAATGCACATCTGCCTTTCTTTAAATGAATGGCTTATAATGCAGTAACAAGAAGAGTAGAAGAGAAAGTAATTAACTTCAAAGTAATGGTTAAGTGACTTATGATTGGATTTGAAAAGTTTAGGGTTTGGAGGAGGAGAAAATGATTGGTATTTCACAGTTTAAGGTCCTAAGGAAGTGAAAGGACTGGAGTTAGAAACACAACAGTGAGTTCAGCACACTACAACTGTTAAGGGAGAAGGAAAAGAGAAAACTGGCCTTGAAAGTGGAAAGTAGCACAATGCTCAAGTGATTGAAATGGCAAGAAAGCATTTAACAGAAAGAGGTTTGTTTTACAGGGGAGTTGCGCTGGGGCATAGAAGAGACATTGGCTCAGCTCGAGGAAGTTCTGTACCTGTTCAAGAGTGGATTATATCTGCAGAATGTCACCAGAAGCCAAACCTCGGGTAAGATGGCCTCAAATACTTTAACTGCAGTACTTCCAGTGTTTGAGCACCAGGTTAAACAGAGGGGGCAGGGGAACTTTTATTCATCACAGATTGTCTCATTGATCCAAATGTTCAAAGCACTGTGATGAAAGAGTCTGTGTGGTTTGAGCTGTATGGAGGCAGAGTATAAAGAAAAGTAATTATAAAGTAAAGGCCACATATTTTAACCCTGGTATGTGTTTAGGTGGGGCTACCTTGCATGTATGTTTAGTTCTCTGCTGTTGATAACTTAAGAAAATAATAACTTTTATCATATAGTGGTTCATTAAAAATACTTTAGTCTGATTGTTGCTGTGAAAATAAATAACAGCTTGAAGCTTTTGAGGTTTTCTTTCTTAGTGCCAAAATTCATACTGAAGCCTAACAGTTTGCAGGAGCAAATTTCTTCTTGTATGGTTGTCACTGGGGGTAGTGGTGGGTGGGGAGGGGCTAGACGCTGGATTGGTGCTGTTTCACTGTTTGTGCATGAAATGGCTTGCTAGCCGCAACTAATTAAACATAAAAATTGCCAGGAATCTTGCCTAGAAATTCAACCCAGTTGGTAACAATAAATGTATTGTATAGAAGCAGAAGTGCATTGCACCCCACTTTCAACTCGGCTGAATTTTTAGGCATTGCCTCCTCACAGTGAGATAAAGAAGCAGAATGTGAGTTGCCTTTTTCCAATCTACTAAGCCTAATCTTATAAAATAAGCACACCAATGTATATTCTACAATTTAGACAAGATGTCCCTCCTTTTCAGAACGTTAAAAACAAATCTCTGTTAGCAGACTAATACACCAATTTTTATAGCATGTGACGTCTTTCATAACTTCCTAAAGTACCCTGCAGATTTTGAAATGCGATCACTATTGTAACATAAGTGTCGAGACCAGTTTATGCACAGTGAAGTCTCATTTAACAAGGCAATAAGGTGCAGACATTCTTCAAATAGTGCCATGTAATCCTTTATACCTGATGGAGAGAGCAGGCACGACATTGCTTTGATATCTCATAAGAGAAATGACACCCCCATTAGTGCAGCTTTGGAGTAAATTATTTTTTTTATTTACAGCATGGTAACAGGCCCTTCTGGCCCAACGAGTCCGCACCGCCCATTTTAAACCCCAAATTAACCTACCCGTACGTCTTTGGAATGTGGGAGGAAACTGGAGCACCCGGTGGAAACCCACGCAGACACGTACAAACTCCTTACAGACAGCGATGGGAATCGAACCCTGATCGCTGGCGCTGTAGTAGCGTCGTGCTAACCGCTACACTACCGTGCTGCCCACGGTACAACGAGTACAGTTGTGCGAGTTGAATTTCAACAAGTACAGTTGAAATTTTACATTGACTCCTTGCAGTGGGATTTGAACCCACAACCTCTGATAGAGGAAAGAGTGATACCTATTGTGGCACTATGAACTTGGCTGTCACCAGACTGCCAATCTGTAAATTAGGAAAAATGGGTGGAGCTTGTACTTTTGCATATGGCTTTCAAGGGACCACCGCAAGCTGCTCAGAAAATAGGTGTAGAAAGCTTAAACGTTTTATTTTAATGGGCCCAGTAAAAGAAGGGGTCCTGCTGGACTCACTAGAGACTCTGTCCTTTTGCTGGTTTGTTCAGTTTGTTACCCACTCCTCTGAATTGGAGGAGATTTCCTGTCTGTCTGATCATCAGATGTAGTTAATCACCAGTCTGGGATCCACTTCACTCTTTAAATGAGGCACAAAGGCAAACTGGCATTTGCCTGCAAAGACCAACATGAAGACCCTTCATTTCACAGACTTTGCCTGCTTTGAGTTGAGGTGACATTTCTTGCCCACTCTCGTTGCATGGAACGACATGCCTGTCTTAGTATCATGTGATTTATCTTGAGGAGCACCGCTGGAAATTTGGCAGGTTAGCTAAAGAAACACTAATGCTGGAAATTCATGGGCCTGTCAGCATCAAAGAAAAGATTTTTTTTGGGAATGTTTTGGGAGGGCTCTCATTAGAAACAATCTATTTTTTCTTTCAATTATTTCTGTATACTTTTATTAATAACTTTGGATATGTTGAGCTGGCAGGCAAACCTTTGGGTACCAGGTTACCTGAGGACTTGTTAATACTTTTAGAACTTTGGGATTTAAAAACAAACTTAAAGCTTTAAACTTGTGCAATATGTATTTAAACAAAAAATAAGTGTCAGAAAAGTTCAGATTGTTTTCCTGTGTATTAATATGTGACATTTTAATATTTGGTGTTAAGTTGATCATATTCATACAAATAGCACAACAGATCAAAACAAAAATGTTTGGTAGATGGAAAGGAAAATCCTAAACAGGTTTAGGTTGTGGGCAGATCTTGAATCTACTGCAGTTGAGTTATCCCGTCTTCCTGGCTGTTTGGCAGTTGTTTGATTTGAATTGGGCATCTGTCGCTTAGTGCTTCACTGCAGCTGTATAGCAGAGGGAGCTAAGTGATGACTGATTGTGGATTCAGAGGGAGGTATGGAAAGGACAGAAGGGCTATTCATTGTCAGACAGAAATGAAATAAACCCAGACTCTCTGTAGTTACCTTGCTTCGTAATTAGTTACCTTGAAAAGCTGCGCAGGTGTTCCGATGACTTTCGAGTGGTCTGAAATCCACCGTGCTCTCGCTGACTGATGCCTGTCATCACACTAAATTTATTTTCAGCATTACAATAAATATAACAAACATTTTCTTTGTGAGAAAGTGCCAGGAAGGTTGTGTTTTCTCTGGTGGCAGTTAATCCTATTTTGTACCAAATCGGAACTTGCCATTGAGGTAATATGAATTAACTGCTCTGTGCTGTTTTGATTGGGGGGGAGAAAAGTTGGTGAGAGAGACGCTAAATCTAGAAACAACTCCTCTTGAATAATGAGAAAGTTATGATCACTTTTTCTGTCCTTTGCTTTCAGTCTATGTTTAGTCCATCACACTCTATCCATCTTCCTCCATTTCTCTCTGCCAATCACCATGTCTTCCTCTTCTTCCTTTAAGATTTCCTTATTAGTCACATGTACATCGAAACACAGTGAAATGCATCTTTGCGTAGAATGTTCTGGGGGCAGCCCGCAAGTGTCGCCATGCTTCTGGCGCCAACGTAGCATGCCCATAACTCCTAACCTGTACGTCTTTGGGATGTGGGAGGAAACCGGAGCACCTGGAGGAAACCCACGTGGTCACGGAGAGAACGTACAAACTCCTTACAGATAATGGCCGGAATTGAACCCTGGTCATTAGCGCTGTAATAGCTTTATGCTAACAGCTACACTACCGTGCTTGCCCTTGTTTCCCTTCCTCATCTTTTTCTCTCAAACATTATTTCTTCCTTTCCTCTCAGTCTTTTGCAATTTTCTTCCCTTTGTCTCTGTCAATCATATCTCATCTTATGATACTTTGTTGTCTTTTTCTGTCTCGATCTCTTGATCTTGCCCTGTGTGATTCCAAGATTCCAATAATGGAATTAAGAATTTGGTCTCTTATACCATTCAAGATCATGACTGATCCTCTACTTCAATGCCATCTTCCTGCACTGTTCCATATCCCTCATTTCCCCTCATATCCAAAAACCTATCGAATGCTGTCTTAATGACTGACACCTGACGAAGATTCATTTCACTCTGAAAGATGACATTTCTCCCCACCTCAGTCTAAATGGCTTGTCCTTTCTTCTAAAACTGACCCCTGGTTCTAGACTTAAGTAGGGAAAACATTTTCCCTGCATCCAGCTTGTTGAGCCCTATAAGAATCTTGTTTCAATGAGACCTCTGATTCTTCTGAACTCCTGGAGATTACAGGCGCAATCTACTCGGTCTCTTTAGTGGCAAACCCCTGCCACCCCAGGAAGTGGTCTAAGGAATCTTCATTGCACTCCCTCAATGGAAAGCACATTTTTTTATTTTACTTAAGACCATAGTACACATTCCAGGTGCAGACTCGCTATAACCCTATATAATTACAATAAAATGTCCTTACTCCTGTACTCATCCTTTTCTCATAAAGATCATCATATTATTTCCCTTCTTTCCCTGCTGCACAGACCTATTAATTCTGGTTATTTGTGCACAAGTACTCTTGGCTCTCAATATTTCCCAGTCTCACCGTTTGAAAAAGGTACTTTTAATTCTTGACTCTTAATTGAAATGGACTAACGTGCCACACAGTTCAAGGGAGATCAAGAATGGGCAATAAATGCTGGCTTTGCCAGTGATGTCCCTGCCCCTTGAATGAGTGAAAAAGGCATAACAGCAGCAAAATGAGTGTCTAAGGATATTCCCAGAGGGGAGCTAGAGAAATGTTTTCACTAATTGTAATAGGGCAGGCACAGTAGTGTAGCGGTTAGCATAATGCTATTACAGCGCCAACGAGCCGGGTTCAATTCTGGCCGCTGTCTGTGAGGAGTTAGTACCTTCTCCCCGTCTCTGCATGGATTTCCTCTGGGTGCTCTGGTTTACTCCCACTTCCAAAGACGTACGGATTAGGAAGTTGCGGGCATGTTGTATGGGGCCGGAAGCGTGACGACACTTGCCGGCTGCCTCCAGAATACTCCACGCAAAAGATGCATTTCACTGTGTTTCAATGTACATGTGACTAATAGAGGTCTTATCTTCATGGTTAAATTGTAACACAGAACAAATCATTGGTATGAGGGGAGCTTGTGTGATATTACCTTTGCAAAGACAAATAGGATCTTGAAAGATATGATATACCATAAGCTGCATGTTATCAGTTACACCATATAGGATGTAACTTTCATCTGGAGACTGGATCCTGAAGTGTGTATTGTCTGAGTGAAATATATCAGCCACATCACAAGATGCAACTTGGCCTATCATCTAGAGTTTGGTTGGAAATTATCTTTTGAAAATTAAGTTGCAAGTAGATTTGTGCCTTCGTTGTTTGGGCAGAGCAAATTACCCACTATTACAGAACCCATGTTTTCTTCATTACTCTGAAATCAGCCGATGAGATATTGGATAAGATCTTGCTGGCCAACCTCACTGGCACTCTGCATCCTAGCACCCAGTGGCAGGGCCTCCAGTGGTAGAGTGAGGAGGCTCCACCCCAAAACATCCCTGAAAACTGGCAAAGTCACCCTCACCCTCCAACCACCTCCCCCAGTTTTTCTTGTTTTTGTCAGAAAGCTAAATGGTTATTCTGCTTTTTGCTGAAGCCATACCTTTAGAATCACAGTGAATTTGCAGGTGATAAGTGGGGAAAGGCTGGCATTTTTCCAGCCAGGAACTGCAGTAAATCACAACCTGACTGCTGTGGGTAGAGTCCATGGTCATTAGCACTGATTAAACTCAGCTTCAGGGGTTCCTCAGACAAGTTGAATAAAGAGACCAGAATCTATTGCATCTATTATAATGCATTAAAAGTGTAAAGTGAGTTTGTTTGACCCCACAGGCTTTTGGGACGTGTGCTTTTTGAGAACGTGTGCAAGACTGAGTTATTGCTGGTGAATTGTGCCTGTTGTAATCGTTCTTATGCTCTTTAGCTGTATGTATTCACAATGACTTGCCTGGAGGCAAACTGTAACAGATTATTTTGTACTCACCAAGACTGTTTATATGTGATGTATGGTATTTGTTCTTTGAAAGAAGTAGGACTGTCAAGTTAATTCAATTCAAGCAGACGTTTAATCAAAAGTAGAAATTACTGTCAAACTTTAAGATTTTTTTTACAGGAGTTTTTTTTAAAGGAAAAGTATTGACCAATTAGGAAAGTGATTTGCTTTGTGGTTTGAACTAAGAATTGATCCAGCAGATGTTCAGTCACCTCTGCAGTGCACTTCTGTTTACCCTTAAAGTGGTGGATTGAAAGATTAAATCTGTGATGGAGGATCTGGGGGCCAGTGGTGTAAACTTGTTGTATTTGTCTCCAATTTTTCTCCCCCTTTTTTTGGAGGTATCTTGCAGGAGTACAATTCCCCAGGAACCTGCAAGCCTTGGGTACCTGACCCAACTTTTCATTCCTTGTATATAGGACAGGATTGAAAGGAATTGCAACTGAACCCAAACCTGACTTTGGGGAATGTCCACTTGTGCTGTTTTGGTTTTTACTAGAAGTAACAATGCTGTTTGATCAGTTTCATCCTCTTTAAAACAGGGCCATTCAACTATATTATTCTTGGCAATAGCCCAACTGAAACCAGTAACTCCACACATACAGGGAACTAAATGCTGGACCTTCTTGGTCTGTCAGCTCAGTCCCACATTAGGCATTCCGTTTATCAATTTAGCATCTGAATGGGACTCAAATTGTCTCCAAAGCAGATGAGAGATTCCTTGTAAATCTTAAAATTGCCACAGTCAGATGGAAACTTGGTGCAGGATGGATGTGGAGGGAAATCAACAAAAGTATTACTAGGCCTTACTTAATTAGTAGCTTCTCAGATTGGCATTGGTAGAGGCCCATCAAAGGCTGCCCTCCTTACCCTTCCAGCTAACGTTGAGTGGTTCTGATAAAGAAGGCTTCCTTGAGCCTGGAATCAGAATGTTACCTTTATCATTAACTATCCTTACAGGGAGCATAAGAAATTAGAGTAGGACTAAGCCATTTGGCCCCTATAGCCTGTTCGACCTTCAATAAAATCATGGCTGATCAATCTTAATGTCATTTTCATGCCCTATCCCCATATCCCTTGATTCATCTAACTTCCAGAAGTTCTGTCCTCCTCCAATAGTACTTTTGAAAATGAACTGCATTAGATTTGCAGCTGGAGCTGAACCTCCCAGTTGAGTGGAATCTCAAATATTACCAATTGTGAGTGAACATGTTGAGATTTCTGGAGGCCCCTACCACTGAGACTGGATCGTGTAAATCTTAACGCGTCACTTTAAATAAAACCTTCAAACTGCAAGATGCAAAAGAACTGAGCCAAAGGACGTGCCCAGAACACCAAGACATTTCACTTCAGAAATGACACAATCACTTGGGAGTAGCTGCCAAAGAATGTTACCGTAGGCTCCAACTTGAAGCTGCCTGAGCCTTATCTGGGGAATGGGCTGATTAGAGGGAAAGGAACATTAAATGATCTGATTAAATGCCATTTTATCCACAAGCTTAAAGAAATATGCTGGTGTCAACACTCAAGTTATGAATGTATATCTATTTAATTTATTTTATAAATGTTGATTGTATTTTTCAATCAGTTTAACTGCAGCAAAATGTTCATTTAGCTGCAGTGCAAAAAGATGAAAATGTGTGAATTTATTGCAGTGCTTAGCTGGAGATGGACATGTACTTATTACTTTAAAAGGCCATTAGTGTGTAAATCAAGCATAACGTTGCTTTTTGTACTGTGATTTATTGTTGTGACCCTTCAAATTTTATTGAATTTTTTTTTGGGTGAGGGTCTCTCTTGGCAAAATGCAGGGCTGAACTTGGCCATGCCTCAATAAAATCTAACCATTTTATGAAGTGTCTCTGGGGCTGGGTAAAAGTTGAGGGAAGCTGGGTGAAAGTGTGCTTGGATTTTTGATAAATTGACATTTATCACTCACTGCTTTGACCAAGGCTGGTCATTGCTCACAGGAAATCTTTAGTCTCATTTTCATAGATTACCCTGTCAAACTGACTGCTCTGAATGACTGAGAAAGGGAAGGAGTTGCTGCCATTTTGTGGGGGTTGTGGGGTGAAGATGTAACGGATTTGTCATGGAGATAAAGGATTTGCCATGGAGATGAACAGAAACTTAGAACACAAGCATACCTTTTGCCTACCTGCACACTATATTGCAGGAAGTCCCTCTTCTCTCGGCATTGGCTGGGATCCAAAATGATCCATATTTATAGGGTAAAGATGTGTGTAGTGTGGGAGGTGATCCTCCAGCATCATACTGGAGCTACGCAGAGAAAATTACTCCTTATCAGGTAACATTGAGACAGGAAGGTAAATTAGGCAAAGTCTAACTCGAAGGTGGAAGTGAATTGAGATTAATGTTTAATTTTTGGAAAAAAGATGATCATGCTTGGTACGCGAGTGCCATTGGGCAGTGTGAGGAAAACTTTTCAGGATCTTGTGGCCAGACTGTGCCCCTGCTGTGTGCTGATTTAATGGGTCCATTCAGTTTGATGCTTTTTACCCTCTCAATCTGATATAATTTAGTGGCTTGATTGTGGAGCATGGACCAAGCCCAGAAAATATATGCACAAGATTACACCATTCCCCATGCAGTGTTCCCTTTGGATCATTATAGGGAAACTTAGACCAGGTTGTCTTGTGGATTAACCATTGCTGAGCACCAGGATAATCTGGTTTACCCAGCACAACAGTGGACTGAGAGACTAATGACCGAAATGGTGATTGGCACCTTGCTGCTGCACCCACCTAGTGCATCTGTTGTAGCACACTAGAGTGTCTAGGCAGACATAAAGGTTGTTGTTGTGGAAAGGCATCTGAACTAAGATTCATGTGACAAGAGTTCAGAAATGGGCCTATGTGCACACTGCCGTCTTCACTGCAAGACCAGATGTAGGCACTCTCAGCAGGGATTGTTGAATTGTGATCAAGTGCAAGAACCTTGGCCAGCTTCCTCTTTCAAAGGGAGAAGCCCTGTGCTGCCTTGCACTTTTGTGCCGTGTTGGAAGGTGGTCTCTCTGTGGCAGACTGCATCCTGTGCCACGTTGTAGGAGACAGTGCGGTTAAGACATATATAAATGGTGAACTCTGAATAGCAGAAGATCTGCTCCAAAGAAATTAATAACTATGTAAGTATATATAGCAAAACCACAATATATATACTGTGTTTTGCATCCAGGGAATAGCAAAGTAGCTTCCAAAATATTTGCTATATTTAACACATGAAAATATTGGATCTTTGCCTTTCCTTTACTTACCTCACCAGTTGTGAGTACTCCAGTACTGTCTAACACATGTTACCACTTTACAATGGTTTGGAAGGCCTGTCTCATTGCAACTTTAAGTAGCTTCATGTAAACGCATTCAGCACAGAGGAAAGCCATGCTGATGGAGAAAAGTGCAGTGAATGACGATGGAAGTGTTGGGGAAATTGCATTACCATGTGGTGCTGGAGAGCACATATACACATGGGAAAGGTTGTGAATGGCATCTTCGGTTATTACTCACTACAGACAAACATCATTGGCCTCTGTGGATTTGAAGTATCTCTTTCTTTGGGCAGGTGTATTCCTTTCCAAAAAGTGCTTTACTTCATTGGCCCCACTGGAGACTTTCTACATTCAGAAAGAGTAACTGGGTGCCCAATTTTCTGAAGGTGCTTTGAAAGAATGATTCTGCTTTCACTTATTCCAGTTTCTTCCTCAGGGAACCACCTACCCTCAGTGTAGTGTTCCTTTAAAAGCAATATGTACACCATAGCTTTGAGACAGGTTCTGAAATGTTTCCCAGCACTCAGGCCATAAAGTGATGAAGAAAAGAACATTGTTTACAGAATTAACTAACTAGTGTTGCACAATTCATTTTTTAAATATCTCTTTTGGTAATAATCCTATTCAAGAGTAGTTTTACCTGGGAATCTGAAAATCCATCACCCTCCCCCTCACTCCTATGATCACTCCAGCCAAAGTTGTTTTACCATTTAGAATATTAAATACTTTTAGAAACTGCTCAATCTTAATACTTCAGGAGCTCTTTCTTGTGTTGTCTACTTTTTTTTCTGGGGTTCTCTAACAATTTTTATTACAGTAACTGCTTTACTGGATATCTCAGTCATTTATATATTCTGAGTGGTGTATTGGCTGCGGGATTTAATCGTCCAGGGAGCTTAAGTTTTCAGTGACTCCCTTATGAACAACTGGAAAGGTGCCAGCTTAGTTCCTTACAAAATGTGCCATTTGCCTTCTTCCCTTTTAATTTTTGCTGCAAGAAACAAAGCTGAGAAGAAAATCTGATTCGGGGTTTATAAATTTTACATGACACATTATGATTCTGGGCCTAAACTAAACAATTGCCTTCATGAGCGTCTCATGACTCCGATTCAAGTGCACCATTTGTCTGCTCAGTAGATTTTGCTGTTACCATAAGGATTGATCAAGGAAGAATTTCAGCATGGAGGAACGAGAAAATTGTCAAGTGACTGTGTGGGTCAATAGATTAGGCTATTACCCTGGCTGGCATCTTACAACATTAAGGAACAGAGGGATTAACATTTCTCGTTGGATAAATTAATTTCAAAGCTCTCTCAATAGTTCACTGGATTAATGCACCATCTGGCATGATTCTGAGCCACAGGAACTAGAAGGACCCAGTTTCAAGTTCTGCTTTGTGTTGAGATGATGATGTGATTAGCTTGTGAGATGGAGAAGGGGGAAATGATCAGCAGAGTTTCCCTTTACTATGCAATTATCAGTGCCCAAAACTGATTGCATTTTGCTGGATGATACTTTTCACAATCCACTAACCTGTCAGTACTCATTATCTATGGTAACAAATGAATGATCCCCACTTACCCAAGGTAGCAGAGGGCTGCTGAATCATTTTCTCAACATGTCAGAGCTTTCAGAAAATAGGAAATGGAAGGAAACAAGTTTGAGCAATCTCAGCCCATTTCCTGTTCTCCAATGAGGCTTGCAGAGCAACAGTAGAACCTAACTATCAAAATGAGTGCCTGATTATAGGGCCACCATTTCCTTTTGGTCGATAGTTCAACTGTTCATTGGGTTTGGCTGGCATGGACCTCCACTAGTCATTAAGAAATTACTCATGGTAAGTAACAAAAGCTGTGATTTTGGTTTAGACCTACTGTTACTGTTTAATCAGCTATGATGTAAATGAGGCATATTATATACTGCAGCCAAAGTTGTTATCAAAACCTCTTCAAGTGGAAGCAATTGTGTAATACAGAAGTGACGTTATCGGGATACTTGTTGCTAAGAACACAGTTCAACAGAAGGCTTCAATCACATTAGGTTAAAAGGTGGGGCCCATTTACATCTGCACATATAAAAAAAATCTTCATCAGTGATTATTTTAATTTGCTGCTGCATGGCTTAGCTTAAAAGTTCAGAGGCAGCTGGGGAGTTGAGAAAAAGAAAAGTTGACTTTTTTTTCCTTGAACCACATAGAAATGAGGGAGTTAAGGAGGGAGGCGAGACTGAATGGCAGCCAAGGGTGCAATGCAGGGCAGGCCAGAGGAACTGGGCAAGAATCAAACTGACATGCTTCACATACTCCATTATTAGGATCCCATCAAGGAACCTTCTTCTGTCAAACAGAGCAAGAAAAGTTTTGTTAATTAAAAGCCTTTGCACTATTCATGTCCAGAGAGAAGAGAAGCAAAATAGTTTTGCGTTTCTGATTTCGGGGGAGGGGCAGAAGACGCCAGTCCAGCTCTAACACCAACAATCAAACTCAGTGTTTAGGATTTGATGGAAAAAATAGTTCAGTTGAATGGACGCTACTTATTAAAAGCTGCATTCTTTGTGTGAGAACTGAATTCAATAGAGACATGCACTTCATCAGGTAATGGATATTGAACCTGCTGAACCAAATTTATCTGTGACATCTTTTTCAGAAGTATGTAGGCTTTGTGTAGATTTAATGGATAAAGCTTTGTGTTGTTAATCACAAAGGAACTTTTCAAAGTTACAGTTAATGCTTTGTTTACAGGTGATTTTGAGGTGGTTAAAGGCTCAAATAAACCTTTTCCTGTATGTTTGCAAATAACTAAAAAGTTAAGGAGATATTTAACCACCTGAAGCATGCAATGCATCTCCCTTATTTAAAGAAACAATTAGTTCCATGCTCTTGGGAAACAAATGTTCAGTCCATTGCTTGTTAACCAAGCCCAGCTGGTTGTAGAGTGATCGGGAAGAAATAATGTATAATATGCCAAATATTTACAGCAGGTCAGACAAAAATGCTTGTTTCAGAGTAACAGATTGACTGACTGATTTTCAATCTCATAGGTATGTGTCCAGTTTCCACCCTGACCTCTTTCCATTGATATGGTACAGCTTTAAACTCAATGCCAGAACTGCCCGCATACATCTATAGGACTCAGTGTTGCACTTTTAATTGAATTTTAGTATGTTTAGTAATCCAGTGAAGCAGAAATAGGCTGCTGTAACTCTTAACACTATTAAACAACGTACTGTGGTATATCTGTTGTGTTAATGTATCTGTAAATGCCACGGGTACAAATTAGGAAGATCCCAAATCTATTACCAGGCGCGTGAATGTATTTTTCTTGTGCACGTTGCTCTTGTCAGTTTTTTGTATCAGGAGAAGCTGAAGTCGAGCAGATTTACACCTCTGATTGCAGTACTATTCCATCTACGGATACTGGGTGCGAACTGGATCATGAGAATGTGCAGAGTGTAGACTGCTTGGGTTCACTCTGAAGGATTATATAAGAAGAACGGTCATAAGACAATGTAGTGATACACTCTGTAATGATAGGTAGAGAGGGTGATGAAGAAGATATTTGGCATGCTTGCCTTCATCGGTCAGGGCACTGAGTACAAGGTTAGGGACATTGGTGAGGCCACACTTGGAGTATCGTGTGCAGTTGTGGTTGCCTAGCCGTGGGAAGAATGTTGTTAAGTTGGAAAAGGTGCAGAAAAGATTCACGAGGATGTTACCCGGACTGGAGGGCTTGAGCTATATGTAGAGACTGGATAGGTTGAGGCTGCTTTTCCCTGGAGTGTAGGAGGCTGAGGGGTGACCGCACAGGTATATAAAATCATGAGGAGCATAGATGAAGTGAATAGTCACAATTTTTCTCAGGGTAGGGGAGTCTTAAAATTGGAGGGCATAGATTTAAGGTCAGAGGGGAAAAATTTAAAGGGGACCTGAGGAGGCAAGTTTTTCCACGTGGGTGGTGGGTATGTGGAACGAGCTGCCAGAGGAAGTGGTAGCAGCAAGTACAATTGCAGTGTTGAAAAGATATTTGTACAAGTATGTGGATTGGAAGGGTTTAGAGGGATATGAGCCAAATGCAGGCAAATGGAACTAGCTCAAGTTGGCAACTTAGTCGGCATGGATGAGTTGGGCCAAAGGGTTTGTTTCTGTGCTGTATGACTCTGAGCCCAGCAAGATTCACTGCCTTTTAAGGAGGATACAGCAAATTGGGAAAGTAAATGGAGAAACCATACGACCAGATAGAACGGCACTTAATGAGATCAGTATATCAATTTACATTGCCATCACTGAGTTTTCTGGGGGCACTTTTGACTTTTCCAGAAACCTAAACCTTCACAAGAACTCCCTAACTGAGACATTTATCAATAATATAAAGGTTATCAACAATTTTTTTTACAAAAGGAAATACTTTTATGAAGTTCAGTGGTTAAGTAGTTGACTGTTTTTCTTTTTTTAAAGCCAAGCTAAAAAAGCTCATCTTTTAATACTTTAGTCTCACTTAACGGCATGATACTGACAGTAAAATAACATCTGTTTGCAAATGACTAATGTGACTGACCCAGTCCCATGGCTGTAAATCTATTCGTTGTACATTTAAGTTGCACGTGGCAAGTCAGCACTGCTTTGCCAAAGATTGTGCTTTGCTGAAAAATGAAAGGAAGAATTTGAGGAGCTGGACAGGCTGCAGCCAGATTTTGTTTTTAAAACACATGCTTTAGACTCACCATAGTACATCAATTCATCTGTTTACAATTAGCCCACTATGCCGTGTGTCTCTGTGCAGTCCAACTCATTTGGATGAAAAATCCATCTATAATCTGACTAACCAACTCTCCCTCATTCAATGGAGTCTCATGAGTGAGGTTGCTTTCTCTTGCCCACCTGCTATGGGATTTTGCTCTTAACTCCTTGCCAATATATCCCACGGCTTTTCTTGCTCTTCAGCGAGGAAAAAGGAACAGAAAACATTAACAAATTTCACTACCGGGTGGGCTGAAGAAAGAGTGAGAGAAATAGGGAACAAATAGTAGGAAGGAAAGAGAACAGGCTAAAGGGATTAGTTAATGCCATTTGACAGTCTTCAGCAGTGTTTGCGACAGATGGAGATTATTGCATTGAGCCACATGCATGCTTCTAGAGTGACTCTTAAAGTCTCAGATGTATGATGGGAATAAATTAAAATAAAGAAAAAGGCCACATGAGGGATGTCATGTTGATGACACAACTGAGAACCAGGTTGATGTTGGAAGGTTCAGAGAAGTAAAAAATTAGAAATGAGAAGGGCAGAGGGAGGGAGGGTGTGCAGAAGATCTGGCAGCAAACATTAAAGGGAATCCAAAACTCAGCTATAGATATGTAAGTAGATATTAAAAGAAGAGTTGGGGCCAATTAGCAGCCTAAAAGGAGATCCACATAGTGGGAAAGGGTATGATCTTAATAATAAATGAGTACATCAGATTGTTTTTCACCTACCTGCGAAAATGATGCTATAGAAGTCACAGCAAAAGCAGTTACCAGGGAGGCTATTGCTGATGCTAGAAAGAACTACTAGAATGGCTAGCTTCAGAATCAGATCTATTATCACTGATGTATGATCTGAAATTTGTTGCTTTGTGGCAGCCGTATTAAAAGCTGTATTTAGCTGTATTAAAAGCAAAGTAAACACTTGAGTCCAGCTTGAGTATATCCGAGGTTACAGAGGGAAGCAAGGGTGGGAATTGCAGAGGTATTGATCATCATCCAAATGTAGTTATGAGGTTGGTGTCTGTGGGCTGGAGAATTGCAAACGTCTCATTCTTGTTCATGAAGGGATCAAGCAAATATAGGCACTTGGTTGAAATTCACTGGCGAGAAAACTAGAAATGAAAATCAGGGAGCAAATTAGCAGTGTGTTGGAGATGTCAGAATTAATTGGGGGAAAAGCAACTTGGAATTTTTAAAGGCAAATCATGTTAACCTGTCTTGGAAGTGTTTTGATGAGATAACAGAGGAAGTCAATACAGAGGATGTGGTGCATATGAGGTAATAGAGACTGTGGCAACACAAATGGACCATTGGCTTAAGTGACGGGAAACAGGGTAGTAGTGAATGGTTAGATTTCAGACTGGAGAGAAGTGTACAGTGATTTCTCCAGGGGTTGGCACTAGAATCACTGCTTTTCTTTTGCATGTTCATGACTTGGATCTGGGTGTACACAATGTCCAAATTTGCAGATGACATAAAACTTGGCAGCTGGTGAATTATGTGGAGAGTGCAGACAGGCTGGTGGGATGGATGAAATTGAATGCAGAAAAAGGTTGAGTGTTAGATTTTGATAGAAAGAATGTGGAGAGAAGCTTCAACCAGAGGACATAATTCCTGTTGGTTTTATGGTGGTATTTGTGCCTAGATTCAAAGTGATGGTAATTAGTGTCCAGATTCAAAGTGCTGAATTCTCTTCACCAATTCACAGAATGATTGCAGTATAAAAAGGCTATTTGGTCTGTCAAATTCATGTCAGCTCTATGCAAGCGCAATTCAACTAGTCCAGCTTCCCCAAAATCAATTTCTTTTCAAGTCCTTATTCAGTTCATCTGTGAATGCATGCATGAATCTACCTCTGCTATTCTCTCTGGCAGTATATTCTAGATACAAACTACTCACTGTGTTGGTCTTTTATCAGTCACCTTCACTCTGCCAGTTAGAACAGTTACTGCACAGTTAAAAAGCGGTTTAAAAAAGTGTAGGGGACCTTGGGCTTTAGAAATGGAGGTATAGAGAACAAGAGCAAGGAATTCCTGTTCAGTCTTTGTAATACATTAGGTTTGTCACAGCAGGAGTATGCCTATTTCCAGGCAGTGCAATTTAGCAAAGGTGTAAAGGCCTTAGAGGGGGTGCACAAGAAATTTACTGGAATAATTCCAGTAACGAGAGACTTCAGTTATCTGATCTGACTGGAAAAGCTGGGATCTATTGTCTGCTAACTCCTGATTTTGCTGAACTGGCAGAGGAAGTAAGTTGGGTTTTGGATTGTGACTGGGGTAGGTAGAGAGGATTGGAGGAACAGAGAAGAGGATAGGGGGTAGGGTTAGAGAAGATTGGGCTGTAGTATGCTTGGAATCATGATCAGAGTCAGTCTGGGAAAGAATGGGGCTACGGTTGTGCTGAGGATTATGTTGGGATTGGATAGACAGGTAGCCAAGTATTAGTGGTTGGGATGTACTAAGTACCTGATCACATTTAACAACCCATATTTTGATAAAATTGAACTGCAGTAGGCAAAAAGGTTGCATTACCCAAAAAGGCTTTTTAGACCTATTTATCAGACCTTTCCACCTTAGCAATGTTGCCTTTTCTTTTTCTTGTCAGGTAACTTGTGTCATGAGTTATGGAGTTAAGATGTAGATCAGCCATGATTTAATTAAATGGAGGAGCTGGCTTTAGGGCCTAAGTAACCTATTCCTGTTCTAAACTCTCTAAGTTCCAAATTGCTACTCAGTTCTTCAGAAAGGGATAAGCAAAGGCACCTCAATAACATTTGGTGGGTGATAAAGGCATAGCAATTTACATTTAAAACAAAAATTAAATCAATCTACTTGCCTGGACTAGGCCTTGACGTTTCCAGAATCGGAGGTTATTGCAGGTAATTACAGATATTTAATCGTTCCAGTCAGTGATGTTATGGCAGTGTTTGATGGCAGATCAGAATCACATGTAAAAAGGAATATAGGTCTGGCTGTTATAATTATAAATAAGACAAGGTTTTAAAAAAAATCATCTATATTGTAATTATTTGCTCAGTTTATCTTGGCCTTTTGACATTGTATCAGATAAAGGGTAATGCAAAGATGAAAGCTACATTCCAAAGAAGTATGTTTCAACAGAAACCCATTTGTATGTAATGGTATGAATGCTACATCACACTTGAGTAGTCCAGCCTACAAAGACTGCCAGCCCTGGCTGTATCACAGGCCACTGTTTCAGTGTTGAAAGGGTTAAATGCTCATACACTTAATCTTGGATTCTTTTTAAATGAAGGCAGATGGAAAGCTGCCATTGCTCCCTGTGCAGCAGACAAAATAGCACTTAGAGCACTGAAATACATATGCTTTTTGGCAGTCTAACACAAATAGATTGTTACCAGCAGATACAATGCCAATATGACCCATGCCAAAAGCCATGAATGCATTGTTCCCACTTAGAAATCACAGATGCTGGCATTAAAATATGTTGATCGGAAATCCCATTTCCTTTTATAATCTTTATTCAGCAAAATGCTGACGGATTCTGAGTAACATGCGTCCAGAGAGTTATTGATGTGAATTTTCCCCATGATTCTCCCAATTAGCAGCCATAATCACAGGGATCGTGATAATCCCCAAAAGATGGGGAAAATAGGGAGTGGATTTTAACCCTATTCTGGTGAGGGAGGTGATTAAAATTCAACCTGTGAATTACCAGTTGATGCTTCCTGCTAATCTCACTACTGATTACTGTTGGTATTTCTGTTCAAGCAGTGAAGTTGTCCACCTAAAACTAGGTGTGTTCTTCTATCATCAATAACTGAAACATTAACTGTTTATCCCTTCACAGATGCTCCTTGACCTGCTGAGCATTTCCAGTATTCTTTTATTTTACTTTGTGTTCCTTAAATGGATATTTTGAGTTCCTATTATGTAATTCTGCCTTTATACTTAAGACATTGATTTGAGAATGAAACTGCAAGAAAAACGATGGATATTACTTTGGTATCTTGGCCATTATTTATCCGTCAACCAACATTAAGATTGGATGAACTATTTAGGTTATTATTATATTGCAGTTTGTGGAGGCTTGCTGTGCACAAATTCGTGAACAATGGTGACACCTCAAAGACACTTCTCTGGGACTACTGAGGTCATGAAAGGTGTCATAAAATGCAAGTCTTTCTTTCTCATGGTGTGCCAGTACTTGGATATGTAGTTGGTGGCATGATGGTGAGTGAAACCAATTATGGGAAACTTGGTGTTTTTCATCCCAGGCCAGTTTTATTCATTCAGTAACAATGAACAGATGACAAACTACAGAAGGATCCAATTGTACAGTGATCCAAGTGTTTCCATTTCTTGGTTACACCTCCTGCTTTACTCTCCCAGCTTCCTTTAGGAATGAGTATCTTTGCCAAAAAGGGAATGCTCTGCCTGCAGTTGCAGAGGGACTGGTTATCAACTGTTGTCCTAATTTGCTTGGCATCCTTCTTTGTGTTTGTATTCTGAATGGGATACCGATTGGGCCAGAAATAGCGCTGGAGAGAAAATGTACAATTGACAAGCAACGTCAAGAGAATGTATGTGGCGGTAGAGAGGAAATGATGAAAGATGATTAAGAAGTAGCTGAGGTATACTTACCCTCACAATACCAAATTTTTCCATGTCCTTCATTAACAGTTCCCGAGCTGCATCTTTGGGTTTTATCTATATCTGATGTCTGAACATGCTAGAATGGTGGAAACTAGTGTTCAGACTGTTCCAAACTTAAATGAAGTGTATGTGTATTTACAGTAGACACATGCACTGCATTCTGGAAAATATATCAGGCATGAGGTAGATGGAATTCTAGCAGCAAATTACTTCTCATTTCTCCATACCAACTACCTGATACATTTTGTAAAAAGAAGCTGCCAGCAGTGGGAAATCCATGCATTGGTGCTAGGCGCAGCGTTATAACTTGATCAAGATTGAGAGTGTTCCTCGATTCCACAATGCAAAATTAGTTTTCAGTACATTCTCACAAGAAATCCATTGAAAGTGGAATAATAACTGGACCATTTTCTTTTAATTTGATTGCTCTTATGGGTACCATTTTTCTGCAGTATGTGATTTTTTTTTTACAGTCAGCTCCCCTACTTATTTTTTGGAACATCAAGGAGGAGATGATAATGATCTGGGGATTGCTGGTGCTGGTAATTTATGACATTTCTCTTGCTGAAAAACCCAAGAGATGGTTGTAAAGGCAAGACTTTCACAGATTTTATTGCAACAGAGAGAAAAACCAAGAAACCAGAATGAAAAGGAGGGGAGAATAATTGACCTTCATGAAGTGATAGATGAGACATGTGTTTGGGATGAGTGGATATCTAACACAAACTGCATGCAGTTGAAAATCAAGACTCACTCCACCAATTATATTTATCAGTTTGCTTCGTGTACCAATGACATTAATATCATTTATTACATTTGGTTTGCAGAATATAAGCAATTGATTGATGTTGCTGTACCTGAGGAAAATTACAGATGTTGGCCATCTTACCACCATGAGGGCTGCCTGCTGTCTGTCTATGACATCAGTGAGGCAATGGAGATCTGTGATAATCATTCCCAATGCCATGCCTTTGTTTTAACCAATTGGACAACCTGGACCGGTAAGTCTTATTGCAATCCAGGCAAGTCCAGACTAACGTATTGACAATAGTTGAGCAAAAAGATGTAACAGCAAGTTTGAGAACATTGGCCTGGTTAGACCGTGTGAACCTCATTAACAACAGTTAATTCTGCAAATTTCTATTATCTGAGATTCCAGATCTTTACCAATGTTTTCTATTCAGTTGTTTTTCTGACATGCTAATGACTTGTACTCAATGTGCAAGATAAATGTTACAGGATTAGGTCCCATAGGGAGTTCAGTACATACACTGTCAGACCAATTTTCCATTTAAATGTTAACATGTAAGCCCTCCTAAGAATATTAATCTCAGGCATGTTTCCATCAGAGGTCTAACTACATCAAAACTAAATACTGGAAATCTGAAATAAAAACAGAATAATGACCAGGTTAACCAATCAGCCCTTCCAATCTGCATTCTAAGCATAAACATTGAAAAATTATTTGTTTTTAAAATTGCAGCTGTCTCTGTTCTAACTGTACCATGCCCCCTTCGAGGGTGTATGCTGCGGTTTGAAATGCTGGACTCTGAAGTACTCCTCTGAATGAGGCCAAACATTCTTTCAGATTGTAGAGCACCCAAATTCAAAACTGCTTTGGCAATTTGAGATTTTTTTGAAATGTATGCCGTCTAAGGAAACTTTTAGATTAAGGGACTG
The DNA here is from genome assembly GCF_009764475.1 of Pristis pectinata. Taxonomy (NCBI): domain Eukaryota; kingdom Metazoa; phylum Chordata; class Chondrichthyes; order Rhinopristiformes; family Pristidae; genus Pristis; species Pristis pectinata. The sequence goes on from NC_067407.1 coordinate 114,054,064, forward strand.
TTTTAGAAAAACTGTAGAAAATAAAGTCTGCTGAATAGAAGATATTTCTAGAGAAATGGTAATACGGAATCTGATTGGAGCACAGATGTGGGGAGGGAGTTTGGTTTTAAAAAAAATATTGACATCAAGTTATAAACTACATACCAGTGGTGAACTGGATGAACCATGGATCTATTTTTCTCTGTCATGTTCTGGTGCACACTCCAGTGATCACGGGTAGTGTAGACTAGGATCAAGTCCAGCTGCTGGTGAATGTGAGTGGGAGATCAGCTCAACTTGTACGAGGTCAAAGTGTGAAAATACCAGGCACTGATGAAATCTACAAATGACACTTTACTGAAAGATGCCTTTAATTACTTCTACGAGCTGCTGAAGGACGTGCAGTGTAGCAGCAACAGTAATAGGTGTCTGTCTGTCAGCATAATATTCTATTATATATTTTAATAGGAAGCTTTGAAAAAGTGTCCCATTTAATTATAGTACACAAAGTAAACTCATCATTTGACATTTACCTTGGCTATCTTTTACTGCAACAAGCTTGAGAGGGACACCAGTAGTTCAGGATGCCTCACTTTAATGAACCTCTATCACATTACTGTTCGTCTTTTTTTTTCTCCCCCACTTGCAGGCCGACATCTTGTCTTCTTCAAAACCAGTTCAAATCACATCATGCCTGATGTGGAGAAGATAACATTTGTGAAAGTGGCAGACTGAGTACTGCATGAGATTTTTGACACTGAGTTCGAACTATCCTGGCAGGGAATAAAAGGCAAAGCCCACCATGGGCCAAGTTGCTTGTTCTAGGGTACCGTGTGATGGGGCAATAAGTAGTTGATCACCAACATCTGGAATACTGATGACAAACGTGCAATACTGCGGGGGTGGAAATGTGAACAGCAGAATAATCCAAATGTATATGTGGCTTTTTAAATGTAAGGACACTGTTTAGAATTTTTGAACATGATGATCTCCTCCACTTGGTGCTAAGCAAGCAGAAGAAGAACAACCCATACTCTATTGGTTGGAAACCAAACCATAATCTATTGGTTGGTATTTTCCCTGTGTCGGGACATAGAAATGGATTAAGTGTCACTGTGGTCCTGGCATTTTGGATCTTAAATCATAACAATAACATCTTATTTGCCTTCATTTCCTGATAATGTCCTCCCCTCCCCTACTTTGCATGCAGTCACTCACCTTCTGCAAAAAATATGTTCTTTATATTCCTGGTGATACTGGTCCTGACAACTGGCATGGAATGTGCATGGCCAGTGCAAACAGAACCTCCATGACAAGTGCTTCCTTCTCCCAGAATCTCAGGGAATCTCACAGTTGAAACCTATCCTTTGAAGTTGGCCCTTTAAACTTTATTCAGATGAAATTTCCTTCTTGCTGTTTTGACTGAGATGTTATCTTTTCTTTAAAATACACCCCTGTGCCTAATTCCGAGGCACTAACTTTGACCATTCACGTAATATCTGCCACTTAAACACTGGTGCTATTAAATAACAAGGCTCATCACTCCATTGCTGTTCAGAAATATTGGAAGGAAGGAGAACATTAGAAATTCAAACAATGATACACCTAAGAGCATAAGCACAATTGCCAACCAGTCGGGTGTATTTTTTAAAAATAATGTTTTGTGATTGACAAAGTTTGTCTCGCTTATTTGCTTTCTGTGAAAGTATATTTGATGCAATGACATCAGTTATAATTCTTTCAGATGTCTAGAGGTATTTTCCAGCTTTAGACTTTAGTGAGGAAGCATTGCCAATTGGAGCTCATATTGGAAAAAGGGATGTGGATTGTGCACGATTTTCCAGCACCATAATGACATCATAAAAGTCATGCCTGCTTTTCCGTTATGTGCTTTTGGTGCATGAGGCTTTCCACTGAAAGCAATGCAGAAAGTCACCTTTTAATATTTTAAAAAATGTGATATACATATTTTAGTAAACATTTATTTATTATTTTTTTCTATTGAAAAAGTATTAAACTTGAAGTGAATATGCAGGTGTTGTGTATTTTTTTTCAGTGACGGTGTGCATTCCTATTTGAGGACTGACGTGAGACTGCTCAGAATCAGATATTGCACCCAGTAACAGTTTCTGTACTCTTCACTTTTGGAAGGATAAGTTCTAGTGGTCTGAGAGCCTTAACTGTACAACTGGATGGTCGTAGTGTAGGAGCCAGTGTTCTGTGGAACCCATGTAGTGAGGCAAGGGGTCCATGGTGTGTTGATGGCCCTCTATAGCCATGTGTATAAAGTGGGATTGGAGTGTTCAGGGGTTGGGGGATAGTGGGACAACTTGCATATTGTATGTCTCATTGCTGAGATAATGGAGTGTTTTATGGTTTTGGGAGTGGGTATGGAGAAGGTGTAGTTTTCTAGGCATGTATGGATCCTGTAAAGCTAAAGTATGACAGACCCGTTGAAAGTAGAAATCACAAGAACCAACTCTTGGTTGTACAGAGTCTGGCAAGGTCTGTGTATAGCAGGGACAAATTTTTGATTACACACTTGATTAAACCAGAACATTACACAGTTCATCAAAGCTTCTAAAACCATTGAGGAGGGGGAGAAAAGCAGTGTTCTAGCCTTCAAAATTACACATCGTAAAAGATAAATTTGTAAGACAAATAATGTGGTTAAACCAGTTAGCAGATGGACGTTGCTTCAGATTAAGGAAGCATCCGTGTTGAATGGAGCAGGTGTGATGGATTGCTTGTTACTCTATCCTCACTGTGAAGTTCAAACAGGCTGACCTGCCCTTTTGCCTTTTTAAATACATCTCCTCACTCCAGACCTGAGCAGCTCGAACACTGCTCTGAAAGAAGATCCAGCGGCCTGCCGAATGACTGACCCAGAGCACAAAAAAAACAAATCAGAAAGCAAAGCAGCTGAACAGTATTTATTCAGTGTAAGACCAACAGCCATTGATGAAAAGTGACTAAAGGATAGGAATGCCATGGAACAGGAAAACACAGTAGTTCAGTATAAGCTTTACTCTGATATCTGGATGTTCCTGCTATTTTTTTTAAACATGGGCCAATTAAACTACTAAGATGCATGTCTTATAGGATCGTAGGGAGATATAGTATGGAAACAAGCCCTTTGGCTCACTGAGTCTGCACCAACTGTCAGTCATCCATTTTTTTCAATAATCCTATCATAAGCCAGTTTATTTTCCCCATATTCCCATTGATAATTTGCTGGATTCTACCCCTCATTTACAGTAGGGGTGATTTACAGTGGCCAATTAACCCACCAACTGGCACGTTTATGTTTGAGGAAACTGGAGCACCCAGAGGAAACCCACAAGGTCATGGGGAAAACAATACAAACTTCACACAGACAGCATGGAAGGTCAAGATTGAACCCAGGTTGCTGGAGCAGTAGGCAGCAGCGACCTGGGTTCAATCCCTTGTGCTGCCCCATCGTCCAAACAACTATAGGCCCAGCCCACTGACAGCAAAGAATGGAAGTAAACTTCTTCAGGGCAGAGAGGAATTAGGTATCTGCTGGAAGAATCACTTCAAAGAGACCCTCAACCATGCCTCTATCCTTGACATGATGGTCCTTGACTCCATTCCACCTAAAACTATCCGGTTTACTTTGCCACTACCCCTGACAGATAATAAGTCAAATGGCGCATGTGCTAACTGATAAACAAGATCTTCAGAGTGAATGGTATTCCTGCTGAAGTTTAAAGTTAGATAAGTGTATCCACTAAATTTTAAAAGGTTCCTTTTGCCTTGGCAAGCCAGGTGAGGTCATGAAACTCTTTCTGGCAATACCTTGCCATGAAGCCTTGGAGTTGCCGCTGACTGCTCTGCCTGGCTCCTTTTTTGTGCAAAGTGACTGCTAAATGCCAAATATTGGCTTCTGTCTCTACCTAACTTTGTGGAAAAGTACCTGCCCAGATCCATTACCTGCCATGAAAAAAAACTGAATAATGTCAATGTGAATCTTGGCTCATGAAATGGAGTGCCCATTATCATTTTTCAAATTAGACTGTCTTTAGAAGCTGCATCAGTTTCTGTGAACTTCTCAGTGGGAATCAAACTTGGACATTTACTGCTTTGGTTTTTAGTGAAGTGAAAAACCTAGATTCCAGTGCCCACATATTCACTTTGTGTCATTGGATGGAATTCAAAAGCAGGTGTTCTCATTGTTGTTACCCACCTTAGCTAAGGAGCTCTGAATTATTATTATTTTTATTATTAGTAGTAGTTCATTCCATTGACCTAATTCAGCAACTATCCCAAATGAAAGCTAGGAGTGCAACTGTTTACAAGGCACAGATTTTTAATAAACAATTCATTAATTGTCCAAGTATAAATTAAACCTTGGTTGTGCCATGACTTTTAATAATTGAAATAGTTGTTTGAAAGCTCAGGCAATGAATGGGGAAAAAGTCAGCTTGAGTTATTTCTTGTAGGTATCCATGAGCTTAATGTTCTGAAACTTTCAGCCAAGCTGGATAGATGCCCATCACTGAAGAAATCTAATGGTTTCATTATGTAATTTGTTGGCAATATTTAATACAGACTTTAATTTATGTATTCCACCATGCGGAGTCTTATCGGTCACAAAAATTGATGTTTCCACAGCAAATTATATAGTTATCTCTCTATTAGTCACCCACACAAAGTGCAATTACCTGTCTGGCACAAAACTGTGAGGGTTTTATCTTATGTCATGAATTCAGGGGAATTGCAGAGTGGAGCCACCTCCCAGCCTAGTGGCTCATTGGCAGTGTAAGCATCTGATTTCATCTTGTTGCTGTAATCCTCCCAGGATATCTGGAGTCTCATGCGTAATTGAGAAACTTTAGTGGTAAACACAAGGCAAATCCAAGAAAAATTAGTTCAAAATTAAAAGATCTGCCTGATTTACTTTCCTTACATTTCTCTCTGCTCTCTAAACTCCTCCAGGAATAAGTTTCCATTAGACTTTTTGTGGAAACTTAAAATAATCAAGGACAGCAGGTAATACAGGCAATAGAACATGCATTTGAGCAAAGACCATTGGCATGACTTGCAGCAGATTTCACTGGGTTTGGATCAGTAGTGGAAACCTTGATGGGATAGGGGGCGGGGTGGAATAGTCCAAGAGGAATCAGTCAATTCAGACTGGTAATTTAACATGGGGTGTTTGTGATCAAAAATGGCTCTCCCATTGTCAAAGCATATATTGATATAACTAGCAATCGTTTTCAAATCTTACTACATGGAAGGATAGAATTTCTTTCAGCAGCAAAATGAAAAATGTTTATGACATTTTTCTTCTATACCTGGTACGTGTGTGCTCAGTCAAACAACATAAAACATGATTCATACATGATTTTCATGAATGTTTTATTGCCGCCTATGCATTAGGTGACGATATCCATCGGAATTCCAGAAGCGAAGTGAGAATCACTGACCCTAACATCAAGGAGGTCTGGTAAAACTGAAGTTAGTGGGCATCAAGGGGAAAACACTTCAATAATTGGAATCATACCTCACATAAATAAGGAAACTTGTTTGATAGGCATCTCATCCACCACCATTCATTTCCTCCATCTTGAGCACAGTGTGGCTACAGAGTGTACCATCTGCAAAAAGGATTGCAATTACTCTTTAAGCATATCCCAAACCCATGCCCTTTTGCCATCAAAAATAAGGACATAAGAAACAGGATCAAGTGTAGTCCAATCAGCCACATAGGCTCCACAATCAATGAGGTCATGGATTATTGGTTCTTGCTACCAACACCATATTTCTGTTTGCTGCCTTTAAACTTTGATTTACTTGTAGTTCAAATGTCTGTCAAATTCTGCTTTGAATATATTCATTGACTCTGCCTCTGAGAGAAGAAATTCCCACTAATCTCTACCTTAAATGGGCGAATACTTATTCTGAGGCTTTAGTTCCAGGTATCCCCACTAGGGGAAACATCTTCTCAGCATCTATCCTGTCAATATGTTACAATGAGATCACCTCTCATTCTTCTAGATTCCAGTCAATACAGGAGCAATCTGCCCAACCTCTCTTCATATTGTCAGTTCTTTCATCCTAGGATTCAACCTCAAGGACCTTCTCTATATCTCTCCAGTGCAAATGTGCCCCTCTTTAAATATGGAGATCAAAATTGTAATCAGAGCTCCAGATGTGGTCTCACCACTGCCTGTGACATTGCATCAAAACTTCCCTCCCTTTATACTCTAAACCCCTTGCAATAATGTCCAACATTCCATCAGCCTTCCTAATTAATTGCTGTACCTGTAAACCAACCTTTTGTGTATTTTGCACTGGGACCCCCTGATCCCTTTGTACATCAACATTTTGTAGTCTCTCTCTCTCCATTGAAGTAATTATTTGCTTTTTAATTTCTCATTCTAAAATGGACAAGCTCACATTATACTCAGTCAGTTCTTGTTCACTAGTTTAACCTTTCTATTTCCCTCAGCAGACTCATTGTGTCCTGATCACAATTTGCTAATGCACCTAACTTTGTATCTTCACAAACTTGGCTACCATTCACACAGTCCCTTCATCCAATTCAATAATATTGACTGTAAGTAGCTGAGACCTCAACACTGCACCTCATGGTACCTCAATTGTTAATGATTGCTGATCTTCTTCTCGAGCAATAGAGATTGTTTTAAGTTCCTCCCTTCCCATCGCAGCTTGATTAGCTGTGGTTATTGGGATTTTTTTTTAGCATGGAATCCAATCCAAAATAATTATTTAGAATCTCTGCGATTTAACCCAACTCTTTGGTTTCTTTTGGTTAATCTGTTTACCAGCTCAGTATGAATGAAGTGAGCTGCAAGGGCCCGTTTCTGTGCTGTATGATTCACTGACTCTATGATTCAGTGTCCACAACAATCCCCATCTTCATATGTTCTTATTTGTGCAGTAATGTTTTATGTGGAACCTTATCGAATGGCTTCTGGAAATCCAATACTCTACATATACTGGCTTTGGCTGCAGATGCAAGTGAACACCATACACCATCTTGACTTGGAAATATAACACTGCTGCAACTCTCTACCCAAGAGCATTTTGGGAGCACCTTCTCCAAAAAGGGACTGCAGTGGTTCTAGAAGGTGGCTCATCACCTAAGTATCATGCAAGCTATTGACCTCACTGATGATTATAGGGCATTGGATTTCAGTAATGTCATTGTGATCTGAGTTCAGTTTTTATTAGGTCAATAAAACAAAAGCCACAGTATGTTGCCTCCTAGGCACAAAGTACAGCAAAGTGTTGAGTACCCAAAACGGTAGGTTTAGCATATATGTTTACTTTCATATGGAGCTTCTCCACAAGCCAGGTTTAAGCCTTCTTTTCCATGAATGATCCCCACTTTCAATGCAGAAGTCATATGGAACAACACAACAGATGACTCCCCCCTATCCCCTCCTCATTCATTAATAGGTGGTCTCTTCCCACCAACTTTCCTAATTAATTGGGAAGGGTAGAAAGTGATGTCTACCTCTTAAAATTGGTTAAGTCTCATTTTGCAGTGGATAGATGTGTGATTTCCCATAGGGGAATATAAGAAGTCAACTAGATATTACGAAAATGAAGGCCTGTGTAAACCAAGCCACTTAAGACGGGTGGGTTTCTTCTCCTGCAGGACATTATTAATGCATGTGAATTTCTGCAGCAATCCAACATTAATTCTTGTGGTACTTGCTCACAACTAATGAGTTATTGAAACCAGTTTTAGAACTTGACATGGTGGAATTTACATTAATAACTTTTGGGTCTGACTTCATAATTGTTGTTATTATGAGGCTGTTCTCTGGGACCCTTCCTGCAGTTATTTTCTTTTTACAATAGTTTCATGTTTGAAGCGGGGAATATTGTAGGATGAACAGTTGATAATGCAGCTATCTCTTTCTTCATTGCAAACCAATGGATCTGACCTAATGCTTTTTACTTCAAATTTCCATTGTCTCAATACTGCTTTTAGATCTTATTGATGGAAGCTGTTCTAAAATAAATGCCTAGAACTGAGGCAATTTCTGTTGGAACTATGACCATCTTTAGGGCAATGGAAGGGCCTGGCTCATTGTCTTATTCTCTGAGTATAACTGAGTCATGCTATTGCTTGACTAATCTGTGGGACAGCTCTTCTAATTAAATTACCAGTCCCTAAATGTGAGGTGCACTTTGCAAGGCCAACTGTGAAAGGGTCAACTTTGAATTGCCTGAATTTTGAAATGCCAGATTTATATCAGTTGGGTTATGCAGTTTTATTCTTTCTCACTTTTAATGTACCATTAATGGTACAATTGAATGCTAGAACACTTCAGAGGGCATTTAAGTGTCAGCCAGATTTCCTAACCTGAAGATCATTAGTGAACCAATGGGTTTTTACAACAATATGGTAGTTTCTGTGGTCATCAATGTTGCATTTTCCATCTCTGGTCTTTGGATTAAAAAAATTAATAGCTGTGCCAACACTGTATCCTGTTGGGGTACAAACTGGATTATTAATGAAGAATTGTGCTGAACAGATTGTCAGGTTTCACATTGATCAGAACTTGAGCCGAGATAAAATATTAGGATAATAAGGGAACCTTGTGACCTTGCACCTTATTGTCTACCTGCACTGCACTTTCTCTGGAGCTGTGACACTTTACTCTGTACTGTTATTATTTTTACCTGAACTACCTCAATGCACTTTGTACTAACTCAATGTAACTGCACTGTGTAATGAATTGACCTGTACGATCGGTGTGAAAGACAAGTTTTTCACTGTACCTCGGTACAAGTGACAATAATAAACCAATACCAAGAAAATGGAGATAACAGTTTTCAAGAAAATAGGAGGAGAAAATACAACTTAAAACTTAATGAGGTTATATATTGAAAAGAAGGCTCATCTCTTGGTGATTTAGATTGTGATTGATCCTAATCTGACAATGAGATCTACTGGCAGCAGCTTTGGACTGAGCTGAGAGGTCATCGGCCTGCAACATTAACTCATTTTCTCCCTCTGCAGATGCTGCCTGACCTGTTGAGTATTTCCAGTATTTTCTGCTTTTATTGTACTGTATAGGTGGAATGAGGCAGGACTGCTGAGCTTATGACAAGGTTATGTAACATTGCAGTTGAATTTTAAGTTTTGGACACAACAGTATTAAAAATACAGAGATTGTATGTGTTGGAAAGCTCCAGCATGTTTGTGAGCTGTTAACGTTGACACCAGCAACATGCCAGAAATTTGAGAGAGGGGGCAGAAGTGAGTGCAGTTGTTATTACTAAGGAAAAGGTGCTTGCGGAACTGAAAGGTCTGAAGGTAGATAAGTCACCTGGACTGGATGGACTACACCCCAGGGTTCTGAAAGAGGTAGCTGAAGACATTTTGAAGTAGTGATCGTTCAAGAATCACTAGAGTCGGGAATGGTTCTGGAGGACTGGAAAATCGCAAATGTCACTCCACTCTTTGAGAAGGGAGGGAGGCAAAAGGCATGAAATTACAGGCCAATTAGCCTGACTTCAGTGGTTGGTAAGATGTTAGAGTCCATTATTAAGGATGATGTTTCAAGGTACTTGGAAATGCATGATAACATAGGCCGAAGTCAACATGGTTTCCTTAAGGGGAGATCTTGCCTGACAAATCTGTTGGAATTCTTTGAGGAAGTAACAGGCAGAAGAGACAAAGGAGAGTCAGTGGATGTTGTTTACTTTGATTTTCAGAAGGCCTTTGACAAGGTGCCACACATGAGGCTGCTAAACAAAATATGAGCCCATGGTATTACAGGAAAGGTACCAGCATGGATAGAAGATTGGCTGACTGGCAGAAGGAGAAGAGTGGGAATAAAGGGGGCCTTTCCTGGTTGGCTGCCGGTGACTAGTGGTGTTCTGCAGGGGTCGGTGTTGGGTCCACTACTTTTCACGTCATATGCTAATGATCTGAATGATGGAATTGACGGCTTTGTGGCTAAGTTTGCAGATGATACAAAGATAGGTGGAGGGGCAGGTAGTGTTGAGGAAGCAGGGAATCTGCAGAAGGACTTGGACAGGTCGGGAGAATGGGCAAAGAAGTGGCAGATGGAATACAGCATAGGGAAGTGAATGGTCATGCATTTTGGTAGAAGGGATAAAGGGGTAGACTATTTTCTAAACTGGGAGTGAATTCAGAAATCGGAGGTGCAGTGTGGAGGATCAGAGGGATCTTGGGGTCCGAGTCCATAGGATGCTCAAAGCAGCTGCACAGGTTGACTCTGTGGTTAAGAAGGCATATGGTGTATTGTCCTTCATCAATTGTGGAATTGAATTTAGGAGCCGAGAGGTATTGTTGCAGCTATATAGGTCCCTGGTCAGATCCCACTTGGAGTACTGTGCTCAGTTCTGCTTGCCTCACTACAGGAAAGATGTGGAAGCCATAGAGAGGGTGCAGAGGAGATTTACAAGGATGCTGCCTGGAATGCGGGGCATGCCTTATGAAAGCAGGTCGAGGGAACTCGGCCTTTTCTCCTTGGAGCGACAAAGGATGAGGGGGAACCTGATAGGGGTATATAAGATGATGAGAGGCATTGATCGGGTGGATAGTCAAAGGCTTTTCACCAGGGCTGAAATGGTGGCCACAAGAGGACATAGGTTTAAGGTGCTGCGGAGTAGGTATAGAGAAGATGTCAGAGTGGTGAGTGTGTGGAATGGGCTGCCGGCAACGGTGCTGGAGGCGGATACGGTAGGGTCTTTTAAGAGACTGTTGGATAGGTACATGGAGCTGAGAGAAATAGAGGGCTGTTGGTAAGCCTAGTAATTTCTAGGGTAGGGACATGTTTGGCACAGCTTTGTGGGCCAAAGGGCCTGAATTGTGCTGTAGGTGTTTCTATGTTTCTAAAGGGACTTGGGAGTCCTAGTGCAGGATTCCCTAAAGGTTAACTTGCAGGCTGAGTCAGTAGTAAGGAAGGCAAATGAAATGTTAGCATTCATTTCGAGAGAACTAGAATATAAAAACAAGGATGCAATGCTGAGGCTTTATAAGGCATTGGTCAGACCACATTTTGATTTGGGGCCCAAAACTGCTCATAATACTCCAAGAAAAGATGTGCTGGCATTGGAGACAGTCCAGAGGAGGTTTACCAGAATGATCCCAAGAATGAAAGGGTTAACACATGAGGAGCGTTTGATGGTTCTGGGCTTGTATTCACTGGAGTTTAGAAGAATGAGGGGGGATCTCATTGAAACCTACCAAATATTGAAAGGCCTGGATAGGGTGGACATGGAAAGGATGTTTCCAGTAGTGGGAGAGTCTAGGAACAGAGGGCACAGCCTCAGAATAGAAGGACATCCCCTTCGAACAGAGATGAAGAGGAATTTCTTTAGCCAGAGGGTGGTGAATCTGTGGAATTCATTGCCACAGATGGTTGTGGAGCCCAAGTCATTGGGTATATTTAAAGCGGAGGTTGATAGGTTCTTGACTGGTAAGGGCGTCAAAGGTTACGGTGAGAAGGCAGGAGAATGGGGTTGAGAGGGAAAAATAAGTCAGCCATGATTGAATGGCAGAGCAAACTCGAAGGGCTGAATGGCCTAATTTTGCTCCTATGTCTTATAATACTACCATGCCATGGGATTCTTTCAAAGCACACAGGTTGTAGAATAACCAAAAGCTTGATGATAAAGAAAATTTTATGCAGTAAGTTATTATGAGCTGTAATGTACTCTCTTAAAGGGCAGTAGAAAGGGCATGATGGTGAATGACCTCTTCTTGTGCTGCACTACTTATGATACATAGAGTTATTGAGTGCTGTTTAATATGTATCTGTGGTGCAAGCTGTGCTTTTCCTTGTTGACCCTATTTTCATCTAATATCCAAAAACTTGGCATGTCCCCTTTGACACTCACCAACTTTTATCCATGCACCATAGAAAGCATCCTATGTGGATACATCACGGCTTGGTACGGCAACTGCTTGGCCCAGGACTGCAGAGAGTTGTGGACACAGCCCATCGCATCATGGAAATCAGCCTTCCCTCCATGAACTCTGTTTATACTTCTTGCTGCCTTGGTAAAGCAGCCAACATAATCAAAACCCCACCCACCCCAGATATTCTCTCTTCTCCCCAGAATTGGGCAGAAGATACAAAAGCCTGAAAATCATACCACCAGGCTCAAGGACAGCTTCTATCCTGCTGTTATAAGACTATTGAATGGTTCCCTACTACGATGAGATGGACTCTTGACCTCACAGTCTACCTTGTTATGACCTTGCACTTTATTGTCTACCTGCACTGCACGTTGTCTGTAGCTGTGACACTTTACTTTGCATTCTGTATTGTTTTGCCTTGTACTACCTCAATGCAGTGTGTAATGAATTGATCTGTATGAATAGTATGCAAGACAAGTTTTTCACTGTCACCTCGGTACAAGTTCACTGTACCTCGGTACAAGTGACAATAGTAAACCAATTCCAAATCCAGTGTAGGCTGTTGAAGTGTTTTCCAATGACTGGGTAAACATAATCTCTTTACAACGACTCTAGTTGAAATTAAAAACTCATTGATGGCTGCCAATTAAGAATAGTTAAGACTATTAGTCAAATTGATCCCTTTGTTTCACTCTGATCATTTCAATTACAAAGGAATTAATCTTTATCTAAACAGAAAGTGCAATTATCTGTGGAATGAATACGAAGCAGATATTGATTTGGATCTGCACTGAATATGAGGGAGTTTATTTAATGTCAGTTGTGATTCTAATATTTAACACAGACATGATATAGACACTGTCATTTCAAGTCTTTCTACTAACTCAGCTCTCTTGCGCTGTTGGATTCAGGGACTCCTGCTAGACATTGATGATATCATCTTAATGCTCATTATAACAAAATGACAGGGAGGAACCGTCTGCTTTTCTCAGGGTGTCTCATTCGATTTAATGGGGGCTGCAAAATTAGGCCAGCCTAGATCCAAAACTGATTCACGCAGCCGTGGGAAAATATGCCATCAGTAAAGAATGTGACTTGTCCAGCATAAAGAATGCTTTACAGGCATTCTCAAGCAGGCAAAAAGAGCCCTCCCTCTTCTTAACATAATTGGAGCTCTTCCAAATCCACGGGCGGCTCCTGCCTATCAACAGTTTCACCTGAACACCTACGTAAGGGGAAAGACCTGAAGTAGCATGCCTGTGTGAAGCAACACCACAATAATAACAACGGCACTCACATTGACCGCAGACTGCATTAACAAAATGTGCTCCACTCTCAAAACCACCTCCACTTCATAACCACCCTTGTGAAAGGAGTTCAAATTATCTACCACTCCTCTACCCCTTGGATCCTCAGGGGTATTTACTATTGTTGAAAGAAATCTTTGTGAGAATACCTCAGCAGAAAAGATTAACTCCAACAGTTACCCATTTTATCCACTGTTAAGCTGAGAAGTCACAAATAAAAATCAACACTGAACTTTATTTTTATTAAAAAAGTGCTCCCAATTATCTTCCTTGTTCGTGTGGTCCATTCTGTGAGGAGAAGAACATCAGTCTCTCTAATCTCATCTAAACCAGCAGAGACTCCAACAGTAATCCTTCAAATCTCCCTGTATCCACAGTACATTATTGGTTTGTGACATGTGCCTGCCACTGGAATGTGCAGGTTAAGTTGTCTTAAAAAGGGAATGAAAACATTTTTCTTCAGCCCACGAGCTGTCTGATACCACAAAGGAATGATTGCAATATAAAAAGCAGAAGTTGTGAGCAATACTACCACTGGTTTGTCATCAAGTACATTGTGCAGAATAACTCTGATGTAAAGTCAGCCTAAACAAATTGGAACAAGACATGTCAGGCCTCAAGAAGCTAATTTTACATGCTTTAACTTCAAAGTTGAACTGCAACCAAAATTTGCAACGTCATATTTAACATTTTTAAATGTTGAAAGGAGCCTGTTGTTACATTAGTCCTAATAATCTTCCTAATTTAACCTGCAGTTAGAAGCTGGTGAGCTCTCTGCGTGCATCCTGCGTGGAGAGCTTGTCTTGCTGGACTGAGGAATGGCACTGGGCCAGCACTTCTGTCAGTTTTGTCTCCCTCCAAGCAGCCGCTGGTCTCAAACTGGCATCTATACCAGAAGAGTGCTCTGAGCATTCAGCTATTGTAAAAAAGTGCTTCCTGGCTTCCCTCCTAAGTATTCTAGCTCCAATTTTAAGATTATGTTTCCTCATTTTTAATTCTCCCACCAGAGGAAGTGGTTACTCTACATCACATTAACTAATCTTCATAACATTTTAAATGCTGCAATATAAGAAATAATGAATGAATAGTGTATCAAATATTCTTCTGTGTTATAGGCCATTATTGATGCACATACCTAATTTTAGTGACTTTAGAGCAAGATTTTTCTGGAGAAGGTTTAGCTTTGTTGAAGCTGAGTTACAATGTCACAATTATTAAACTGAGTTGAGGCCCTTACTTATAGAACAATAAAAATTATTTGCAGTTCAAATTGTGTCCATTATTTTGTTCAGTATGACAAATTGTTCAAATATAAGTTAAACTACAATGTTAAAAAACTGGTAAGGAAGGAGACAGCAAAAAGAGAAAATATGTGGACTGGCTCATGGCTTAGTGAAAATTTTCAGCAAAGCGCTCCAAAGCAAGTTGTCTCAGTGCACTTAAAAGGCAATTTGTGTCTATCCAGAGGGAGAATGGTAAGGAAAATATAGCAAGAAGGTTGGGTGACAGAGTTAAAATCATTCAAAACAATTTTCATGTTTCTAATCGTACTTTTGCCCCACATTCTTATGTCCTTAGTTAGAATACAGAACAGTACAGCACAGTACAGGTCCCTTCAGCCCACGATGTTGTGCTGACCCATATAAACCTACTCCACAATCAATCTAACCCTTCCCTCCTACACAGCCCATAACCCTCTATTTTTCTTACATCTATGTGCCTATCTAAGAGTCTTTTAAATGTCTCTATTGTATCAGCCTCTACCACCACCACCCCCGGTAATGCATTCCAGGCACCCACCATTCTCTGTGTTAAAAAAATTACCTCTGACATCTCCCTTAAACTTTCCTCCACTCACCATAAACTGATGTCCTCTGGTATTGGCCATTGCTGCCCTGGAATAAAGGTGCTGTTTGTCCATTCTATTATGCCTCTCATAATCTTATACACCTCTGTCAAGTCGCCTCTCATCCTCCTGCATCCAAAGAGAAAAGCCCTAGCTTTCCTCATGAGACAGTCGTCAACCTGAAGCAAACATCATCTTTGAATAATGTCTCTGAAGCAGCCTCCTATATAACTTGTGCAAGACTGTATATTTTGTCTCAGCATATTCAGTCATTGTATTTCAATTGTCTAAAAATTTGCAACATTGCAATGAATTTTCCCTTAAGAATTTTCTAAAATGGCTCAGCATAGTCCTCACTAGTTGAGCCACTAAATTTTGAAGAATGAGTAAAATGTAATGGCTTGTAATATACTTGGAAATCTTTGCCCTTGTTCACAGAGTTACATATTTCTCCCATTGTACCGTAGAGGACAGCTGTCAGCTGTTTCTCATAGGTTTCCACTTAGAGCTGCTGTGAGAATGCTGTTTTTATGTTAAATGTTATTTTGGAGAATGCTTTTTTCATCTACAGTGAACAGACAATTATTTAATGCCCTGGATTTTGTCAAAATAATAACGGTGAGACTGCTGCTGCTTGCTGTTACTATTCTGGGAAACTGTTGGCAACATTGGGATTTTCATGCAAGTGTAGTCTAAAGTGGAAATCATGAATTGCTGTCAGTGATTCAGTGCTCCTCTGCAGTTAATGCTGCTTTCAACCTTTTCCATCACAGTCAAGAGAGCTGATGTGAACTTGAGCTCCTAACAAACTAGTCTCACCACAAAATACCACAAAAGTCTTTTGCTTAGTGACATGACGCCGAAATGATTTTTCAAGGTATCCCAAGCCAATGTTACTGCTAAGCAAACCATCTGGCTCTAACAAACTATTGAAGCGTATGTGTCCTGTAATTTCCCCATAGATATTTTAATATTAAGTGAATTTAAAATATAAAAAGATCTTAAAGTATATCAACCACATTAATCATATGTTCCAGACGTTTTAAATACTCTGTGCAATGTTTCAAATGTTAATTAAAATTGTGCTTTATTTCTGAGAATGTTGTCTGGCAGAATTCTTTGGTATAGTTGACTGCCTTGCCAATATATTGGGCACCCGCTCAACCCATTTGAACTTATGCTTGACAATAACAGCATTTTACCAGAAATTGCTACAATTTTGTGGGGAGCTTTCTTCATGGTTAATGCCAAAGACAGTTGTTTTGCCACATACTGCAACTTCTGGGCCAGTATTCTACGACAATCTTATGCTTTTACGCTCTGGGCATGAAGTTAGCAGCAGTTTGTTATGAAGGAAATCACATGACAGAATATATTCACAGTTTCAGACCTGAAAAATATTAAGCTAAGTATCCCCAAATGCTAGTGAATGCTATTACATGATACCACGGCACTAAATGGTGACTGAATGAACAGATGGCGTCTGGAACAAAGCTTGATAACCAATGTACAGGTTTGAAAAGTGCAAAAAACCCAGACATCTTTTTCCAGAACAAGGAAAATCAAAATGGAAAGTTAACTACACAGTTCAATTAGCCTTTGCTCCATTGTTCCCCTTCATCTAACTATATCAGCATGTTGTAATATTTCTTTCTTGCTCATGCTTAATCTAGCTTTTCCTTAAATGCATTCATGCCATTCACCACAACCAAGCCTTGTCATAGTGTTATACAGCATGGAAACAGGCCATTCAGCTCAACTTGTCCATGCCGACCAATTTTTCTATCTGAGTTAGTCCCATTTGCCTATGTTTGGCTCATATCCCTCTAAACCTTTTATATCCACTAAATGACTTCTGAACGTTGTAATTATACCTCCCTCTACAGCTTCTTCTGACAGTTCATTCCATATTCCCGTCACTCTCTCTGCGAAAAAGGTTCCCTTCAAGACCCTTTCTAATCTTTCTCCTCTCACCTTAAAACTATGCTCTCTAACTTTAGACTCCCCTACCCTGGGAAAACGACTGTACCCATCCACCTTATCTAGGCCTCTCATGATTTTATATCCCTCTATAAGGTTACCCATCAGCCCCCTATGCTTCAGGGTAAAAATTCCCAGCCTATCCAGCCTCTTCTTATAACTGACGCCCTCCAGTCCTGGTAAAAGTCTTGTGAACCTTTTCTAGCTAAATGACATCCTTCCTATAGCTGGGTGATGAAAACTGCCCACAATACTCCAAGAGTGGTCTCGCCAACGACTTGTGCATTTGTAACATGACATCCCA
Organism: Pristis pectinata; assembly: GCF_009764475.1. NCBI lineage: Eukaryota > Metazoa > Chordata > Chondrichthyes > Rhinopristiformes > Pristidae > Pristis > Pristis pectinata. The sequence goes on from NC_067407.1 coordinate 114,071,379, forward strand.
ACTCCTGCATTCAGTGCACTGGCCGATGAACACCTTCTTCACCTGTGTTGCCACTTTCAGGAACTATGTATCTGTACTCCGAGGTCTCTTTGTTCTATAAAACTTTCCAAGGCTCTACCATTTACTGTGTAAGTTCTGCCCTGGTTTAATTTACCAAAATGTAACATCTCGCACTTGTCTGAGGTAAATTCCATCTGTCATTCTTGGCCCACTTCCCCAGTTCATCTAGATCCTGTTGTAGTCTTAGACAACCTTCTTCATTGTCCACTACACCACCAATTCTGGTGTCATCTGCAACCTTACTAACCTTGTGGTAATGGGTTCCACATTCTAACCGTTCTCTAGGTAAAGAAGTCTCTATTGAATTTCCCATCAGAATTAATAGTGACCATGTTATATTTATGACTACTAGTTTTGAGACCATTCACCTTATCTATGCCCCTCGTGATTTTGTATACCTCCGATAAAGTCACCTCTTAGCCTCCTTCAGTCCAGGAGAAATAAGCCCCAGCCTATCCAATCTCTCCTTATAACTCAAGCCCTCCAGTCCCAGTAACATCCTTGTGAATCTTTTCTGCACCTTCTCCAGCTTAATGACACCATCTTGCATAACTGCAACATAATGTCCTAACTCCTATACTCAATGCTGTGAATGATGAAGGCCAGCATGCCAAACACCTTCTGCATCACCCTATCTACATGTGATGCCACTTTCAGGGAACTTATGTACTTATATTCCTAGGTCCCTCTGTTCTACAACATGTCCCAGGTCCCTACCATTCACTGTGAGAGTCCTACCCCTGTTTAACTTCCTAAACACCTCGCACTTGACTGGATTGAATGGCATTTGCCATTCCTCTACTCACTTATCAAGCTGATCGAGGTCTCCTTGTAATTTTTGTTAACCTTCTTCACTATGATACCACCTATTTTAATGTCATCTGCAAACTTACTAACCATGCTTTGTACATTCTCATTCAAATTGTTTATATAAACAGTGGGCCAGTACCGATTCCTGTGGCACACCACTAGCCACAGGCATCCAGACCGATTTAAAAAAAAACCTTCTACCATCATCTTCTGCTTCGTCCCATCAAACCAAAGAGGAATCTACTCAGCTAACTCACCCTAGATCCCATGCTATCTAACCTTCCAGACTAGCCTTTCGTGCAGGGCCTTGCTAAAGTCCATATAGACAACATCCACGACCCTGCCCTCATCAATCCTCTTGGTTACCTCTTCAAGGGCCTCCGCAATTTCTTCCTTAGCTTCCCACAAGGTCCAAGCATGCACTTAGTCAGGCCCTGGGGATTTACCCACCTTAACGTGCTTTAGAATCACCAATACCTCGTCTTTGGTAATTCGTATGTGGTCATAGCTCATTTGCCTCATCTCCTTAATTTCCATGATCTTCTCCACTGTTAATATGTGGTGGTTTGTGGTGAGAGGGAGAAGGTTTAAAGGGGATCTGAGGGATAGATGTTTCACGCTAAGAATAGTTGGTATCTGGAATGAGCTGCCAGAGGAAGTGGTGGAGGCAGGAACAGTAACAACATTTAAGAGGCATCTGGACAGGTACTCAAATGAGCAAGGCACAGAGGGATATGGAATTAATGCAGGCAAGTAGGATTAGTGTAGATAGACATGACGGTCGGCATAGTGGTGGGCTGAGGGGCCTGTTTCTATGCTGTACAACTCTATGACTCTATAATCTCCATGACTCTAGCACAGTGTATAAGAGTAGTGAGGTCTTGATACAACTTTCTAAAATATTGATTAGACCATAGCTGGAGTACTGTGTGCAGTTCTGGCCACCACTCTTTAGAAAAGACAAGATTGCACTGGAGAGGGTGCAAAGGATACTTTTGAGGATGTTGCCTGGGATGGAAAGTTTCAATTATGATTGAAGACTGGTAAATCGGTTTATTATTGTCACATGTACTGAAATGCAGGGAAAAACTTGTCTTGCATACCATCCATACAGATCTTTTCATTACAACAGTGCATTGAGGTAGCTCAAGGTAAAAACAATAGCAAAATGCAGAATAAAGGGATAGGCTGGGTTTGTTTTCCTTGGAGCAGAGGAGGCTAAAGGGGTATTTGATAGAGGTTGACAAAGTTGTGAGAGGTTGGGGTAGACAGGAAGACACTTTTCCCATGGCAGAGGTGTCTAAAACCAGAGGACATGGGTTTAAGGTGAGACATAAGAGGTTTAGAGAGGATCTGAGGAAGAATTTTTTCACCCAGAGGGTGGTTGCAATCTTGAAAGCACTGTCTAAGAAAGTGGTGGAGGTAGGTACTCTCACAATACTTGAGAAGCATTTGGACAAGCACTTGAATCCCCAAGGCAAAATAGGCTACAGACCAAGTACAAGTGCTGGTAAATGGGATGAGTATAGTTAGATGGTTGGTATGGACATGGTGGGTTGAAAGGCCTGTTTCTGTTCTGTATGATTTGCCCATCAACAAGACATCAAATCTGAAATTTGCCTTTTCCAAACCACCAGTCCCACCAAATTAAGAAGAAGACAGTAAATACTGTAAAACACAGAGGAACTGAGTTTCAATTAGCCAAGCCTCAAAAATCAACATGCAAGAGTTTGACACCCACAGGTGATCCAGAAATGAAAGATGGGCCCTGGCTGAGTAGTAGATGAAAAGACTAAAATAATTAGCAGGAAGAATAAAATGGGGTTAAAATGACCAATTTCAGTCTCCCATCTTTCTCTATTAGCTAAAATTCACATATGATAGGCAAACTAATATCTATCAGAGAATCACCTGATGGGGAGGATTCCACTCAAGAATAATGCACTCTGTTTTTTAAGGATGGTTGCTATTCATAACATTGCATTTACATAAGATATTTGTTTGAGACACTGGATTCTTTGTTCAGAAGTTCAGAGACAGTGGCTTCCATGTTGCCATACTTTAGCAAATCCATAATAGTAGCTTTGTCCCCAATAACTAAATTTAGTAAAGCCAGCATATTTGTGACTAGGAACCGTTTAACATAAAGCTTTGCTTTGCTGATCTTCTTTCATCTTTCCTCCAACCTTCATGATAATACATGTACAATTATTACATGTTGTACATGTTGGAAGAATTTTATTGAAGAAAAATAGTTTGTGGAATCAAGCTGGTAGAGACTATTACCCGAGGGAGGCAGTGCACTCTTATAAAATGTTGCCTCGAAATTGAACCCACTTTTGCAAATTTCTATGTGCAAATAGCATATAAAAATGGCTATCCATGAGGTACTTGCATTCGTGATCATTTCCATGTAGCTTGGAGCTCATCTGGAAGTTGTCCTGGGTGCTTCTGTGTACAATTCCCGTTCGTGTAAATGACATTTGCCCGACATCAATTACACAGCTAATGTCATCATCAAGTGTATTAGGGTGCACTATGATCTTCACTTAATAGGAACAAAAAGAAGCAAATCCCATTGCAGATGTGCAAAAAAGATATGAAATAAAGACTGACATTGATGTTTCACTCATATCCAATGCCAGCTTCATTTTCCACTGTTCTGCAAATGAGCAGGAACATCACTGTATTGTTTACTCAATGATCACAACATTTCCACGTCATGTACATCAATACAAGATGCTGTGGTGTCCACCAGACTGATCAGCCCATATCTTACATCAGTGTGGGGCTACTCGTGTCATGGAACTTGGCCAATATATTGAATAAAGAAGTTTGGCCACACACACTGGAGACTGGTGTTTCATCTGCCACCTGTGTTTTAGCTCACCTCTGCAGCAGCCTTTTCTGCAGCTGGTCTCTGGCTGCCGTGGAAAGAAGTTAAATATGGGTTCACCTTCCCATGGTACAGCATGGCAGTGAGGTGGTGATGGAGCTCCTCACCTTCCATTCTGGCGTATCAATTGGTCTGCAAGAAGCCACAGTGCTACTTTGAACATATTTTTGCCTAGTTTTGAAAATGTTTTTGGGAGTTTGAAGTGTTAGTGCTTACGTGCAGCACATGTTTAACACACTAATAGGGAGTGAACTCTAATTTCTAGATAAGTTGTCGGAATTTTAGAAAAAAACTTAAAACTTGCACTCTAAACACTGAGAAACATCTGAACAAAACCACTTCCTTCTGATCTTAACAAAAAAAGAGAATACATGTAAATAGCACTTTATTGAAACCTTGAGGTGTCCCACAGTAATCACTATTAATGAATTAATTATCTATGATGAAAAATATTAAGCAAGAATTTGGAAGATTTTCTCTGTTATTCTTTAAATATCATGTGATTTTTTCAGTCTAGTAAGATTATTCTTCACATTTGTGAAATGGTGCCCCTCCCTTTCTGGAACCCAGTGTTAGAGTCAAGCATTCCTAAGCCACCTTGCTCATTGGCATATCTTGAACTCTCTTACAGATGACCAAGGCAGGTTGGAGGTCACTTCCAGACACATCCAACTTCCTGACACAGTGCTGGACTCACCGGGTATTTTGGTACAATGTATTTCGACACAGAATGGTGCACTATTCCTTATACTTAAAAATAGCTTCATAAATCAAAGACACATACCCCAAAGAGTCAATACCAAAATAGCAAACATTTGCAAATCAATCATTCTTAATTCAAAGAATTGCTTTAATGTGCTGAGGAGGGTGGTAGGTACACTTTACATTTAGCCTCATAGATTTACACCAGGTGGAACTAGCATATGTAACCAAAATCATTTGAATGGAGTGACTGACTCTGTGAAAAAGGCAAGTCAAGCCACTCGTTGAAATATCTTGCCTTTCATAATGCTTTTAGTTATTTAGAGCACCGAATCATAGATTTGTACAGCACAACCATGTCCAAGCTGACCTTTTCCCATTTCCTCATATTAGGTTTATATCCTTCTATTGCCTTGTCTATTTAACCACTTATCTTTAATTACCATCTTAGTGATTGTTTCTGATTGTATCACCTCCTCTGGCAGTGCATTCCAGATATCACCCACTCTCTGTGTAAAAGAAAAATCCCTCGTTTCCTTTAAAACTCCTTCATCTCACATTAAACTCATGCTCTTTTGTTTGTGATACCACTACCATGGGAAACAGATTCTGACTATCTACCCTCTCTCTGCCTCTTGTAATCTTATATGTTGCTATCAGATCACCCCTCAGCCTTCCTCTCTCTAGGGAAAATAAGCCCCACCTATCCAGTCTTTCCCCATAACTAAAGTCCTCCAATCCAGGCAACATCCTGCACTCTGCACTCTCCAGTGCAATCACATCCTTCCTACAGTATAGCAATGAGAACTGTGCGCAATACTCCAAGTGTGGTCTGACCAGTGTTTTGTAAAGTTGTAACATAATCTCTCAACTTTGATGTTGCATGTTATATGCCTTCTTCACCACTCTATCTACTTGTGTTGCCACTTCTAAAGAACTATGGACTTGAACCCCAAGGTCTCTCTGTTCATTAACATTCCTTCGTGCCCTACCATTTACTGTAAATTTCCTACTCCTATTTGACTTCCTAAAATGCATCATCTTGCACCTGTTGGGATTAAATTCCATCTGCCAAATTCCATCTTTTCAAATGCCTTACTAAGGTCCATATAGACAATGTCTACCATATAGACAATGCCTTTATCCAATCTTCTTCATTACCGCCTCAAAAACTCAATGAAGTTAGTGAGGCAGGTTTTCTCCCACATAAAGCCAGGCTAATTATCCCTGATTAACCATTGCCTTTCCAAATATACATTTTCTCCAATAATTTCCCGGCCATTGACATAAAGGTCACTAACCTATCGTTATCTGGCTTATCCTGCTGTCCTTTCAAAATAAAGGAACAACTATCCTCGAGTCTTCTAGCATCTCCTCTGTGGCTAATGAAGATGCAAAACTCTCCATCAGGGCAGTTATGTCCTCCCTTGCTTCCCATAGCAACCTGGAATGAATCTCATTAGGCCCTGGGGATTTGTCAACCCTTATGCATCCCAGGACAATTATCAGCTTCTCCTTCTTAATACTGACCTGCTCCAGATTATCCATGTACCCCTCCCTGACTCACCAGCTTCCATGTCCTTCTCCCTGATAGGTACAACATTCAATTAGGACCTCGCCCTCACTGCCCAGTTCCACACATAGATTACCCATTTGGTCGCTAAGAGGACCCACTCTTTCCCTAATACTCTCTTGTTTCTGATATACTGATAGAATGCCTTGGGATTCTCTTTAATCTTTTGCCAAGGATACTTCATGACCCCTTTTTGTCCTCCTAATTTCTTTCTTAAGTTCTCTACCACACAGTCTATATTCCTTCAGACTCTCTTGATTCCAGTAGCTATATTAGATAAAATATCTCTATTAGTCATATGTACATTGAAACACATAGTGAAATGCATCTTTTGCGTGGAGTTTTCTGGGGGCAGCCTGCAAGTGTCACCATGCTTCCAGTGCCAACATAACATGCCCACAACTTCCCAACCCATACATCTTTGGAATGTGGGAGGAAACCGGAGCACCCGGAGGAAACCCATATCTGCTAAATGCTTCCTTTTATTCCTGATCAAACCTTTAATATCCTTTGTATTCCAAATTTCCCTAATCTTGTTACCTTTGCCTTTCACCCTTACTGAAACATATTGGCCCTGATCTCTTACTAACTCTCTTTTAAAAGACTCAAAAGTTCCCATTTGTCAGCTGCTGTTTTACCTACAAGCATTTGCTCCCAATCTACTTTTGCCAGGTCCTCTCTTATGCTATTTCAAAGTGTTTGCAGTTTTTGAACATGTTTAAGTGAGTTTTATCTTTTTTTTAATTATTATTAGAAACATTTACAACTTGGTTCCAAAGCCCTTCAATGGCAGGGAACTGTCGAAAACCATCATGGTGCTAGGGGAGGAGCCCCAGTAATATGCTTCTTGAAATCTACTCAAAGTGCAGTTCCTGTTCCACCTCATGAGCAAGAAGGGGTCAAGGTGGTTGGCGCTTTGTACCTGAGTGTGGGCAGGCACCATGGGCAGTGAGTTCAGGCTACAGTACCATTTATTTAATACCAGTCCCTTGTCTGTGCTATAATCTTGATACAACACTGTACCAATGTGGACAGTTATCCAGTTCCACGCCAGCCATTCTTTGACAAAGCTGATTCCCATTTGGAAATTACTGAGGCAAAGATGATTCTTTTTACCCCAAACTGCTTTAAGTTAGGATTAAGATAGTGGAGAATTTTATTCTGTCTATCTGGGCTACATTTGACTTCAGACCACAGGTATTAAATGCTTACAGAGTAACGTTCATGTTGACACTATAGTCATGCATGCAGGCATGATTTTTGGGATGTCCTGGAAGCTGGGTCCATGAGAGTGGTGAGGTGGACACCTAAGTGGGTTTGAAAGCTGATTGAAGAGAGCTGCTGTTCCCAACTATCTGATTTCTAGTGAACAATGAGTGCCTTAGGTAAGAAATCCAGACCCCACAGTCAACATCAAGCACTTCCAGGTCCAAAACAATGTTCCTAATAGTCTGCGACAGCAACACTCCATTCAACCTCAGCAAATCACCATCTGGTAAACAAAATACTCCAGTGGTGTATTCACTTAGTGTGTGATAGTTACATGAGAGCACAGAGTGAACCAGGCTGAGGTGTGTCAGATCTGGTTATTTTTGAATCCGCAGGTTCTTTCAGGAGTCCAAGAATGAGTTGAAAACAACTTGGTGCTTCACTAAGTTTTATTGGAAAAGTTTAAAACAAAGAAACAGTCACAGGGCACATGGCGTTAGCTTTACTACTAGGAGGTGAGCCGAGACAAAAGGAACTCAAGATGAGCTAGGGCCGTGGGAGGAAGAGAGTAAGAGAGTGATTAACAAAAAACAACACCTTTTATACCTGAGATAAGAGGTACTCCTTAGCTAACAACAGTCCAGTCAGGAAACCTATTAGGTACCTGTGGCAAAACCAACCAATGAGAAAACACATATTCACCTGATGGACAAACCAATAAGCTAGGAAGTGACCATTCCTCGTGCAGCCACTTGAGGTGTATTAAACACTATACATGTTTAAAAAACTACTTAAAACAGATGAATCCAACAGGTGTGAGTTTGAAACTTGGATAGCGTTTTTACAGAAGAGGTTCAAGGGGCTATTGGGACTACTTCTGTTCCTATTTAAAAGTTCTCACATAAATAAATAATTTTTTTCCTTCTGGTTTTTCTGGAAGATGCTGGCAATATGGTACATGTAGTGCAAGTGGTTTTATGCTCTGCAGGGACCATGGCTAAGATTGCCATCAATTCTCTTCATTAAGGTCAGTTGGCAGGGAGTAGACTTCAATTCCACCAGTCCAAACTAGACTTGAACCTCCAGTGACAGAAATCAACCTTGATGGTTGTAACTTATGGCACTACCTGAGCTCCTTTTACATCTTTTAATTATAGTTTTCGTGAAATTGGAGTTATTGGTGTAATCACATATAACACTGTTTAATTCACTGTGACAAAAGTAGGGCTACAAGCCAAATAAAAGTTCCTTTATGGGCAGAAAGATTAAAAATGGATGGACTCTGTCAAAAAAGACACAATTGCTGGGCCCAAAGGTATATTACTGTTTCCAAAAATACTGTGAGGTAGTACTTCTTGTCATTGAGTTCGATATAAGAATTTGCCTAGGTACAGGCAGACTTAGAAACCCTTAATTGGAGAGAAAAACACAGTTATAATGCTCTTCCAATCTTATTTTATATCCATAAAATAAAATTAGTGGACTCTGTCATGGGCAAACCCAGTTCTGTGTGTTGGAAGTGATCATTTATGGTAAGAGTGAAAATTGGAAAATCTGCTGTTATGCTATCACTGCTACACTTGGGCCACAGATTATTCTATGGTTTACATGCTCATTTTACACCTAGTGTAAGTGTTATATTCTAGTTACATCACCCCTACAGAATTGCAGCTTTAGCAAGCAAACTCAGAATAATCCTGCTACTAGTTCAGTATCTTCCAGCTGGCCACCATGACAGTTAATCTCTGCACTCATGGAGGTTAGCCAGGGCTTCAGGAACTTGCAGAAGACAGCAGGGCAGATAAATGCATAGGCAAACAAAACTCATGTGTGGTACACTGAGCAGAGTGAAGATTGTCATCGTGTGATTAACATCTTTACATGCATTCGCTCAGATGATTTTGTTTCCCTTTCACCTTACAAAAACATGCTCAAGTATTTACATGTCCGCTCACACAAAGGAGAACAGAAGATACAGAAGCCTGAGGGCATGTACCACCAGGCTCAAGGACAGCTTCTATCCCACTGTTATAAGACTATTGAACAGTTCCCTTATATGATGAGATAGACTGTTGACCTCACAGTCTACCTTGTTGTGACCTTGCACCTTATTGTTTACCTGCAATGCACTTCCCTGTAGCTGTGACACTTTACTCTGTACTGTAATTGTTTTTAGCTGTACTACCTCAATGAACTCTATACTAACTCAATGTATCTGCACTGTGTAGTGAATTGACCTGTATGATCGGTATGCAAGACAAGTTTTTCACTGTACCTCAGTACAAGTGACAATAATAAACCAATACCAATTTTCTTCACTGTTTTCACAAGTGAATGGAAAATGTGCTGTTAATCGAAAAAGAAATTACGTCTGTCTAGAAAGTGAGCTATCCATTTGTGAGATCACCTGAGAATTCACTTCAGCACCCCGTCATTACAGATGACAGAATTTAGCTCCATAAAAATGGCATAAAATTCTTCAGAGGTAAACTTCAGTGGGAATTTTCTCCCTCATTCCCAGCCATTACTTCTTTAGGACAGCCATGAAGTCTTGGAAAAACAGAGGTGCAACATTTGTCTGAGTTTTCCGCAGATGAAGTTCTGGTGGTTGAGTGGATGGAGCTCTATGGATATCCAAACCCTTAACACTCGCCACCAGCTCCTCAGTGCTGTCTGCCAAAGTGTTTCACATTTTAAAAAAGTTCCAAAAGAATTTATTTTCTTCTGGAATAATCCCAATTGTACAATATAAATTACTCATGATAAAAAGCAATCAGAATGACTCAAATTTAAAGATATAATTTAATGCATATTCTTCCAGACCTGACTGCATTGCCAAGTGAGATGCAAGACATGTAAAATTGGAAGGTCCCATTTTAATTCCTCCTTCTGTTAAGTAATCTCAGATGAAGTAAAGCAAAGGGTTATCTTTCATACTTCAAGATACCCCAAATCGCTTGGTAACCAATGAAGTCCTATTTGAACTATGATCAGTATGTGCAATGCAGGAAACATAGCAACCAAAATGCACAAAACAAACTCACTTGACAGCAGGCTGATAATGACTGGAACACCTATTTAGTTGATGTTGTCTGAGAGATAAATGAATCCATCTGAGAGAGCAGACTAAGCCTCTGAAAGGTGGCATCTCTGCAAGTCCTGCACTCCCTCAGCGCAGAACGGAATAGCCTGAATTTTGTGATCAAGTCTCTGGGGTGGGGCATGAACCTGGAATCCGGTTACTCACAGGCAAGAGTACTAACATGCAAGCACAAGCTAAGCACAGTAGGGGGGAGAGTCCCCTCTTCCTGGGACCACCGCATGCCCCCACTACTTTTGAACAATCTGTAACTATTACTTGGAAATGCCGGGTGGTAATATGATTGGGATGTGCATTATACACCACACAGAGTAAATATATATATTAAGGAGTGGAGCAGTTCCAGACAGCAGCACTTCCCCAGAAATTGAATAATGATTGAAACCAAAAATCTAATTTCTCTATTTCTTGACCTGAGGGCATTGAGACAATCTTTATTATCTTTACTACCACTTATACTAAAATGAATTAACATCTCAAAATATATTGCTCTTTCTTTATCTTCACTCGGTCTAAATTCTGCAACACCACACCCTTCCCCCACCCAACACTAAGAGGTGAGTACCTTCACCACAAGGACTGCAGTGGTTTAAGTGGGTGACTCACTGCCACCTTCTCAATTAGGGAAGACCAATAAATGCAAGCCTTGTTAGTGGTGCTCACATCCTGTAAATGAATTGGAAATAAAATCACGGATCAGGATTCCCTCTTCTTGTCCACATAGCTCAGCACAGGTGATATGTTTACTAATGCAGCATTGTGATGGAAATCCCCAAAACATTTCAACTTTCACAGTTAGTATCCAATTGGATAAATATTTGAAAAGAAAAGACCTAAAGGTGGCATATAAAAAGGCAGGGAAAGGATGAATTTAGATAGCTCTCCTAAAGAGTCAACACAGGAATGATGAATCAAAGAAGACACAAGAGACAGCAGATGCTGGAATCTGGAGCGTTAAATAAACTGCTGGTAAAACTCGGCGAGTTTTGAGTCAGTCCTAATGCAGAGTCTCCACCCGAAATGTCGACCACCCCTTTGCCTCCAGTGATGGATCAAATACTGTTCCTTTTCAGTGTTGATGTTTATAATGGTCAGCTTCCAAATGGAACAGAATTCTTATTCTTGTCATCATGTTATTGTTATGTATGTTATTGGTTTAATTTATTTCAAAATTTACCAAAATGTTCATCTGTGGAAGTTCAAAAGTATCATGTATCTTTGAAATGAATATTAAAACATTGCTCATTTAGCTTAAAAATTACTGGAAAGATCTATCCTAACAGCAAAGTTATGTTCTGCAGTGTGTTTCCATATCGTCATCTTTCAGCTATTATAGTTTAGCCTCAAAAACTAATAAAACATGTTCTGTTAACACTGTGTGGCTCCATTAACCACTACTAAAGTCAGCATTTCTTCACTTACCAATCATACTAACAATTCCAGAATGAGGGATAAACCACTTTATAGTAGCAACTTTCATTTCAAAATCTCGCCATTAACTCCAGCCTCTGTATAAAATATGGAGTTGTTTATACATAGTTGTTTATTTGACAGATCTACTGCTTGTACTTATTTTTAATAAATGCAAATTTAATTTTATTTTGATTGATTCCTTTAATTGGCAGCTTTCTTCCTGACCTCCTGCAATTTCTTTAGTAGGGAGAGCATTTTTAGCATACCAGTTCCAAGGTAAATCGAAACCAATTTCTATCAATCACTTTAGAAAAATAATATAGCTACCAAAGAGGTGTCTGGACAGGTACTTGAATGAGCAGGGCATAGAGGAATATGGAATTAATGCAGGTAAGTGGGATTAGTTTACATAGGCACAATAGTCAGCATAGAAGCAGCTGGCTTAAGGGCCTATTTCTATACTGTATAACTCCATGAATCTATATATATCATATCATATTTCCCTTGATGCACACATTCAATTAATAAAAAAAATTGTATACAATGGATATGTAATATATTGCCATCAGGAAATTGAACATCCTAACAATTAGTTCCAACTAATTTAACTTTGGAACCAACATTCTGACTTCACCTTTTATGATATCTCTCTATTTTCTTTTTAAACCAACTCCAGATTCAACTCGTGTTCCTCACCGGATTCCATGGCTTTAAAAATCATGAGCTACATAACCAGGAGTGAAAGTAACTTCAATTTCTTACCAGAATGATTGTATCACTAACTTTGCTGAGGTAACCCATCTATAATCGTTTGTACTTACCATCCAGTATGCTGTACTGGTAGGTGCCAGCTTATTTTTTTTTATCTGTATGTGACACTAAGACAGCCACATCAAACTGGATTTTGCTTCTTTATTACTTGACATCAAGGAAAAGTACGTTGTCATAAGGTCCATTCTTGTGTCCCATGAATTTTCCTCGCCTTGCCCTCGTGGAAGGGGTCGACAATCAAATTCAATCTACATATCTCCCTTGTTGATTAATTAGAAGAATGATCCTAGCTTTGCAACATTCAGCAAAATGCTAAACATAATGCCAAGCCAAAGAATTAAGTTAATTTTAAGGAGGTTGTTCAGCCCAATGTTGCTCGGAAGATCCACTTAGTGTATCCCATTCCCATGCAGTTTCCCCATACCATTATATTTCTCTTTTTCAAATATTTATCTAATTTATTTTAAGAGATGTTTTGGATTATATATTAAAATCAAGCAGCCCCTAGATCTGTATAGGTTCCTGTAGGATTTAAAAAATTGCTTTCAGAAGTGTTTGTTGAGCTGCTTTTTCTTTATTTCTTCCATTTCTGTAGTAAACTGCCTGACTGTAAACTCACAATGTTCACTCTTTAGTGGGTTTGTAAATCAAGAACCACTTCATATATAAAGCTGCTCTGTAAAATTCATCCCACAGTAAACTCAGTCAAAATGATTCAGGCATATTTTGAGTTTGATAAGAAATTGCTTCCTAATTAGGTTTTCTTTGGAACACATTTGCTGATACTGCTTTAATTGAATCCTAGAGAATCCACAGGGATCTGATACCAAGTTTGCAAAGCTTGCCAACATGGTACATATCCCAGTGATAAACAAATTGTGCAAACACAAACACTGCACAGTTTTCAGCTTAATGTGGGTGGTAAGATGCTTATCTGAAAGAACATTATTTTCTTTTCTCTTTAAGGAGGCTATGTTAGTTCCTGCCCGCCCAATCATTTATATAATATTTGAAAAACTGAACCAAAAGAATGCTTGAGGCAAAAAGAAAAAAAGCTGATTTTTATTTACAATATTTGATTTTTTTTGCATCACATAACTGTTTGTAACCAATTTTAATTTCTAAACACAGTATAATTAGTGTTTGAGGATGAATGTTGACTTGTGGTGCTTTAGTGTTTGCAATAGATATTCATTTGACATTAACAGTGCAAATGAAAGACTAAACAATTCACTTTTATTTGCACCCTGAGGTTGAACTTGGCTGTAATCAGGGCTACTGTGTTCTCCTCCAACATTTGATGTTCCATCATGTCAGGTACAGGCCAGGATGTGTGCAGTGGCATTCCAGCATCGAAGAGACTACATAATAATTGTTTGAGCTCTGCTTCACTTTGCTTCCCATACAGAAATGTAATTACTAACACAAGCCTCCGAACCCAAGAGGTCAATACATATTGGTAATACAACAGAGCAGAGGTAGTTTTATATTGTTTGAGTGGCATAGGCAGCTGGTCCACAGGACCACACTTATTGTAAATCAAAGTGACTTAGTCTCCTGAGATCTGAGACCCTTGGAAAACAGCATTTTGTAGGTCTCCAAAGCTGCCAGCAAGGACAATAAAAAGGAAGAATGCATCAAATTTCCTACCTGTCAGCTGTGGCAATTATAAGGCTCTAGCATTAATTTAGAATAGAGACAGAAAGCAGCGTAACTAGGGAGAATGGTGCACAGGGGTTGAGTGTTTCTGTCCCTAGACCCCTCCTTCACATGATGTAGAACTGCAACAAAATTTTAGCCTTTTGGGTTGGCTTCTACTGTTGTGATGAATAGGTGCTGATTTTTAAAAAGGTACCACTTTCTTGTGGTTTTATACAAGTACTTTGACACAAATACAGTATGTGCAAGTACAGGTGCCAGAGGACTGGATGAGTTGGGTATGAAGGGGTCCAGGAAGCAAAGAGAAAGTAAAACATGGGGAAATAGGACAGGAAAAGAATATGTTAATGATACTTGGCTATACCCTCCCCCACTTCCCACTCCATGTGACAGCTGCTTTTTGTCACTTTTGGTCATGTTTATGTTGCGGAGAACATCATGTGGCTCAGAATGGAAAATCTAATGCCCAGGAATTATTCAGTGTTGACAACTCTACTCACTAGATAAATGGAACAAGGAAGACTCTGTGTGACACTTTAAAAATTGCTTCCTGTTCATGCCTTGTGCTGAGTGTCAAAGAACGGACATTGAGTCAATGTGCAATAAACATCTGAATAATCAGAGCATTGTTGTCTTAAAACTGAAAATAACCGATACAAGATCCTGGGTGATTATTTGAAGACAGCAGCACTCTAAATCCTCATAACATTATGCAATGTTGACTGATTTACAGAACAAGACTAACACTTTGGGACATTTTACTATTCTTCTGATTTCACAGTCCCATTCTACAACCCATTTTGTTGCTAATGCCATTTTGTAATTGTAAAACAGCATGTCTAGATAAATACTCCAGCACTTGAAAGTATTCCTTGTTTCTTATTGAGCAGGATTGGACACAGATTTCAGTGTGCACTCTTACAGCACCATAGCTCATGGCTTCCTGTCACTTGTACTCGGCTGCCTTGCTTATGTCATTCAGCATTCTGTTGGCCTGCATGATTTGGTCACATTGAGCAGCCTCTCTGTTAGGTTTCTGATGCATCAACAGAAATTCTCAGCAGGTTAGGCAGAATCTCCGGAGACAGAAACTGTGTTGGTTTCAGGCCAAGGACCTTTCAACAGAACGGAAACATATTGGAGATAAAACAGTTTAGAAATTCTTCATTGTGTGAAAAGCCCATTGAATTGACGCAGAGCAGGGGACCTGTGCCGGTTTTGATTGAGGCCTCTGTGGGGAGGTGCAGAGGCAATATTCTCATGGCCATTATATGCAATGGTACAATATATCTGTGCTTTAGAATCAGGAATCCTGGATTGGTCTTAAAATGCATGATAGGCCCAAAGTCATGTGGAGAGTGGGATTTCAGCTCCACAATCTGCTGCCTTAGTGGGGGCTTTTAATTTGTGCCTCCCCACTGTTGCAACCAATGAGGATGCTTTGATGCAGGACTGCCCCAAGAGGGAGGGAGTAATGAGCACCAGTACCAGCCTCAAGCGGGTGACACAATATTGTGCTCATAGAGATTTACACAACATGGAAACATCAGATCCATGCTGACCATCAACCACTCATTTATATTACTCTTACACTAATCCGAGTTTATTCCCATCAACACTCCCTAGATTTTACCACTCAGCAACACATTAGTGGCAATTTGGGAGTGGCCATTTAACCTACCAATCACTTGTCTTTTGGATGTGAAGGGAAACCAGAGCACCCACAGGAAACCCATGCAGTCACAAGGAGAATGTGCAAGCTCCAAGGAGACAGCTCATGAAGTCAGGATAGGAGCTGTGAGGCAGCAGCTCCACTACCTCTGCCACTGTGTTGCTTGGTGGTGGTTGAGACGCCACAGAAAAAAAACAGAGGAAAAGAAGAAGCGTTTTTTGGAGGAATGAAGCAGAATTGTCACTGCTGGATTTGCAAGTTGGTAGCATAGGTAGGGAGAGGCCCTTTAAGTAAAGGCAGAGCAGACTCTGTCCAAGATCTGCTCAGGAAGGCCTCTCTGTGCAGAGACAGAGTTCACAAATCCTGAGAGCCTGATTCTACAGGAGTGGCCTGTGAATGACATGGGTCTCTCCAACATAAATGAAAACCCTGGAAGTGGTGTTAGGTTGGATATCATTGCACACATTCAAGTTCCTTCATGCATGGAGAAACACAGAACAAAAATCACAGACTTTGCAAACAGTGCTATGAGTTTCCTTTTTAAATTCATTCACAATTTATTTTTCACAGCAATCGGAATGTCCCTGAGTGGGAGCGGCACAGAGAGTTAATGTGACAAATGAGCTAGGTTATCCATGTGGACTGAACAGAGATGATCTATATTATGGTCACCCAGTCTGTTATATTTGTTCCATTATGTCTTTTTTTAAATCATATTATCAGCTTATTCAATCTCATTGTTAGATGGCATGCACTACCCTTGTATTCTTCCTTCCTATGTATGCTATTTCACATTTGTCTACATTAAATTTTATTTGTAATTGCTCAGTGACTCATGTATTTTGTTTAACATGCTGTGCTTTTTAGGGTGGTGCCTGCCATTTTATCTTACTGCCTTTTATGATAAGATAAGATACCCTTATTAGTCACATGTACATCGAAACACACAATGAAATGCATCTTTTGTGTAGAGCATTCTGGGGGCAGCCCGCAAGTGTCGCCACTCTTCTGGCGCCAACATAGCATGCCCACAGCTACTAACCCGTACATCTTTGGAATGTGGGAGGAAACCGGAGCACCTGGCGGAAACCCATGCAGACCAGGGAGGAACTTGCAAACTCCTTACAGACAGTGGCCAGAATTGAATCCTGGTCGTTGGTGCTGTAATAGCGTTACGCTAACTGCTACACTACCATGCCTGCCCTTTTGACCAACTTGCGCTGATGTTCTTGAATGCTGTCTAGTTTTGACTCCTGATTGTGTGCGTATTGACATAAACCTTTAAAGTTCATTCCGTTGGAAATGGAGTGGGCAATTTGCACCTTTGAGCTTCTTTCACTATTGAATTAGATTTGGCTTTTACCCTCCATTGATCCATATCTTTCAAAAATATATAATCTGCTGATCTCAGCAGTTAACCATTCCAATTGTCCCACATCCGCTGACTTTTGTGGGAGAGAATTCACTATTTTTGTATGAAAATTAATTATCCTTGACTAGCTAAAGCTAAGTTTTACAAAGCAGGATTGAAGTTTGATAGGAATTGTTTCAGACTGTTTTGGCCAAGAGTTCAGTCCAAACTCCGGCTCCAAACAATGCACCTGATTGGACAGGCACTTCAGTGTGTGGTCTAACAGCACCATACAGTCGCTCACGTCTTTCTGTCACTTGTTTTCTGCTGCCTTGGTTGTATCAATCAGCATTGTGCTGGCCTGTATGGGTTGATCAAACTGAGCAGTCACCTGTTGCACGTCCATAGAAAGCTTTCTCATTGTAACACATGAACTTCCAGTTGCTTGTCTCCCAGGCAGCAGCCTGGTGTAACTATGGAATGGAGGGTGGGAAAGGACATCAGAGGAGGAGCCAAATGCAGCAAGCAGTTGATGCTCCAAACAAATTTGGAGAAGGAATGAATTTACCTTTTTAAATGTGGCCTCTTCTTCAGTCCCATCCACCCCTGGGAAGCCTGAGTGACACAGATCCAGTATCTGCTTGCTTAGGAGCCAAAAAGCAGCATTAAGCTTCTTGTTAGCTCATGCAGAATGGCAAGCACCTGCTATGGGCAATTACCTCAGATGCCCAATTCACTGAGTACCTTTTCATGGTCTTTGGGATATTGAACATAAATGCTTGAAATTGGTTACTTTTTGTCCTAACGCAACGTCCAATTTCCATCCCTCTGCCATTGACAGAAAACCAAGGATTCTGTTTGCCTTTTCATGATCTTAAGATGACTGATATATTATTTTCCCATATTCTGATGTAGAAAAAGGCTATTGGGTCCATCAAGTCAATGTCTGCTCTCAGAGCAATCCCATCAGCCCCAATTCCCCCACTTGTATCTCTGTAATCTATTCTCTCTCAAGTACTCACTAACTCCACACTGATTCTCCTGGCACCCACCAACACTGGGGTAATTTACGGTAGCCAATTAATTTACCAGCTCATCTTTGGGATAGAATATAGAACATTACAGCACAGTACAGGATGTGGGAAGAAATTGGAGCATGCAGGGGAAACACACAGGGTCACATGTAGATCATGCAACTCTACACACATAGCACCCAAGATCAGGATTGAACCTCACTTACTGGAGCTCTGTGGCAGTAGCATTAAATGGTGGGCCACTGTGCCATCCAGATACCACTGCGATCTGCACGCTAAAGTTCAAATATCATTCAGATCCACCTACAGTTTAGCTATTGCAGTTATGCTTCATTCAAAAGAAAGTTGTATTGCTTTTCATTCTATTAATTAAACATGATAGAATCACAGAGGACCTTCAACCTACTGAGTCCATACTGATCATCAAGCACCCATTTACACTAAACCTGCACTAATCTCATTTTATTCCCCGCACATTCCCATTAACTCCCACCAGATTCTACCATTTACTGCATATTAGGGGCAATTTACCATACAACATTATGAGGTAGGATGAACAGGATGTACATCGTTTCCTTATGTGAGAGTTCAATAACTGGAGGAAATAGATTTGGCAATTGGTGAAAGGATTAGAGAGGAGTTGAGGAAAGATTTATTTCACTGGAAGAGGACTGAGTTCAGTGCATAAAAGACTGATGGTGGCTGAAACCCTCTCCACCTTTACTAAGTATCTGGATGAGCTCTTGGACTTGAACTTAATATATTATTTGTGAGTAAAATATGTGACAGATAAACTCTGATACTTATAGAAATAAAAGTACCCTAATATCTGTAGATGAGAGATAGCCTGATAAGTATGTTCCTATGTAAATTAGAGCATTTTCTTGGGTAAAAACATGTATGATCAGTTATAATTGTATATTAATAAACTAGCTATTACTTTTATCTGCAAGCACCATGTACTGAGGCAATCTCAAGGATAATGATGTCAGGTGGCAGAAGGTATGCCCTAGTTATATCTTTCATGACAATATTAACTGATTCATTCTTTTTCTCTTGCTCTCTGTGAAATGTAACACCTTGCTGAAAGTTAAACATGGAGAACTTAAGGCAAATAGTGTATGTGCCTCCTCTGTAAACACTTTGCAAGCTGACTGAGAAGCATTCTGGAAGAGGCACCCTGGACTTTGAACAGTCAGGGGAAAGTTCAGATCAAGAACCTGCAGGCAAGACAGCAACATAAGCCATCAGGACTCACAACCTCCACACCTGCCAAGACCCTGGAACACTGCCGAGAAATATTTCTCACTCTTTCTTTCTCATTATACATTTTTATTTCAGAAGGGTTTTGAGCATATTTCTATTGCATCAAGATACAATGTAAGGAACACAATGATCAGTGAATTGCACAGTAGTGTAGCGGTTAGCGTAATGCTATTACAGCCCCAGTGACCTGGGTTCAATTCTGCCGCTGTCTGTAAGGAGTTTATATGTTCTCCCCATGACAGCGTTGGTTTCCTCCGGGTGCTCTGGTTTCCTCCCACATTCCAAAGACATATGGGTTAGGAGCTGTGGGCATACTATGTTGGCGCCAGAAGCGTGGCGACACTTGCGGGCTGTCCCCAGCACATTCTCAGTAATGCAAAAAGACACATTTCACTGTGTGTTTCGATGTACGTGTGACTAATAAATAAATACATTATCCTATATCTTATAAGAGTTCATGGGCATAGGGAACCTAGGATTTGTTACTTTGCATAAGATATATTCTTAGTCTTATTCCCATATTGGGGAATTAAATTAGCAGTAAATGAGACAGGGCAGATGCAAAACAAAAGGATTGACAAGCATACATGAAAGGGAAAGAAAATGCCATACAGTACAGTATTTTGCACTTATTGCCCTGATTGTGATATATCATTGAGAGCTACTAAAAGATAATATTTGACATTAAATTTAGGTCTATCACTGACTCACTCTGGGTGTTGTTATCATACCTTATCAAGGAAAATTTAGACAGGCACATGAATAGGGGAGGAATGGAGGGATATAGAACATGTGCAGACAGATGTGCAGTTTAAATTGACATCGTGGTTGGCACAGACATCACGGGCCGAAGGGCCTGTTCCCATGCTCTACTTTCCTCTGTTCTATGTATCACTTCATAAGCAGATGTGGCAATGAATTAATCAATAAGATCCCACAGTACAGTAAGATAAATGTCCAACTGGCCTCCTTGTGGTGGCTTTGGTGGAGGGAGATCCTTCTACTATTCTCTTTGAATAGTGCCCAGCAGTCAGTGTTATGCACCTTGAACAACGACCGCAAGCAAATAGGGTAAGCGATTGGTAACCCAAAGCTTTCTCCATACCGTCCTGTATTGGCAAATCCTCTGGTGGAGGTTGAAGTCTGAACCTTTAATACAGAGGAATACTATCAACTGACCTGTGCTAATGCAGCAGGGAGCAAAAAGGGACAAAGGTGGCCACTGAAGGCAGTGACTCTGCCTTATTTTTTGGAAATTCAAACCTAGCAGTTTCTTTTAAAAAAATAGTTCAATGAGATATGTTGGTGATTAGCAAGATTAGTGAAATGAAGATGAGATAAAGTGATGACCCAGTAATCCACCCATGACTAATGTCATCAAAGAGCTTTGTGAGGTGATTAGCAATTTACAAGCACCAGACAATCTGTAGATATGCTGCTTTTCAGAATGGCCAGCCCAGCAGAAGCAGTGATCTGTTCCAGTGCAAGGCAGCTGTCTGGTGTTCCGATATTTGGAAAGTGTCAGAATGTTTATTCATTTCTCAGAAAGGAATAGTATGGAGATCAACTGTATGTTTGCTCCATTTCTTGTAATTTTTATGGCAGCACATAAGCGAGTGGCAGCCAAAAGTTCCAAGTATCCAATGCAGCAGCAATGCTTCCAAGAAAGGCATAAAGTATAAACACACTCATTTCCTCTCAAAAGCCTGATTAAAAAGTCCTCAGAGCCACGTCACAATGTAAGATTTGGCTGCAGTCAGGTACATTGACCAGCAGAGCTAAGAAATTTTACATTAAATGCATGCTTCCTTTGTTACTTAATATGAGTATGGAGCCTGCCAACCTTGCTGGAGTGTAGGATGTGGCACACAGCTATTGTACTTAACCTAATTTAAAACAGGAGTTGGAACTCAGAACCATGGGAACTGTATTGATTGCTTTCAAGAAACTTTCTATATTTTTAAAATTTTATTTATACAGCATGGTAACAGGACCTTGCAGCCCAACAAGCCCGCGTCAACCTACTAACCTGTAGGAATGTGGGAGGAAGCCCATGCTGTCACGGGGAGAATGTACAAACTCCTTACAGACAGCTACGGGAAT
This sequence comes from Pristis pectinata, assembly GCF_009764475.1. Taxonomy (NCBI): domain Eukaryota; kingdom Metazoa; phylum Chordata; class Chondrichthyes; order Rhinopristiformes; family Pristidae; genus Pristis; species Pristis pectinata. The sequence goes on from NC_067407.1 coordinate 114,092,998, forward strand.
TGAACCCAAATTGCTGGCACTGTAATAGTGTTACGCTAACCACTACGTTACCGTGCCTTTTAAAGCAGCGCCTAAAACCAAATTATAATTGTGCCTGAATTAAAGGAATACACTATTATGAGTACATTTAATTTTGAGCAGTTAAGTTGAATCTCTATCACAACATAATGCATTCTGAAACTAGGTCATTGGTTTTACCTCAATCTGTCCCACAGATACAGCACGTCTGAGTGGGAATTCATTTTTCACCCAATTTCCACAGAAAATTCACCAACAACCATTTTAATTCTGTCGATGACTCTGGTCCGTAACAGCTGTTGTAACAGGAACTCACAGATAATTTAAACTGTGGGCTTGGTCTTGTTTCGCAAATTGACTGATCTTGTCTGAATCTGCATTTAAAAAGTTACTCACTTACCGATGTTCAAGTCATTAGGATTCGGTGTCAGAGTGGAGTGGACAACTTACAACCAGGTCTCAGCAGCAGTTTGTTTCTTCCTGAGCCTAATCACTCACTACTTTCCTACCCTTGTTAATCACCCAATGGGTGCTATATATCCTTACTTCTTTTGGATGGGCAAATGGGGAAAAAAAAGTGGACATGAAAAACCATGTGGGAAGTGGGGCAGTATGAATTCAGCAAGTAAAGGAAACTAAAGACAGCCTGTCTCACTTAACCCATAGGGTTCCCTTGACCAAGAATTAGATTCTTGAGTATCACTGGCAGAACTTTGTCTGTGGACCACCAGGTAACTAATCACTGACTGTGTTATCTGCTGTTTCCTAGACCAGGGATTGATTCTTGAGATGAAGAAGTGGTCTTCTGGGAAGGATGAGCAGTTTGGGCTTGTACTCATTGGAAATTAGAAGACTGAGAGGTAATCTTTTCGAGACATCTCAGATTCTGAGAGAGATTGGTAAAGTAGATGCTGAGAAGATGTGACCCCTTGTGTGGAGCCTATAACTTAAAGCCTTAGTTTCAGAATAAAGCCATCCACGTAAGACAAAGATGAAGAGGGATTTCTTCTGTCAGAGGGATTTCTTCTCTGAGATTTAATAAAAGTGTCATTGCACCTTATTCCTCTTGCCCTCGTTTTGGATACCTTTATCATTGCATTGATACCTAAGAATGGCCTTCTATTATTTCTACTCATTCATGTCCAGGCATTCAACAACCATAAATTGAACCACCTCCAGTTACTTGCAATCAATGATTTCAGGAGACAGTCTTTCACCAGTATGGTGAAAGCAATGGATGCAGTTTAACTGAGAACAAATTACAAATGGTGGAGGGAGAGATGAAATGCAAAAGTGAAAAATAAACACATTCCCAGAAAGTATCCCATAGCATCATAATTACAGCAAATTGAACACTAATTTTAGTGCCTTCCGTTAAAACATCTCATTGGTTGCCTTTGAGGTGATGCTATTATAATTCATGCTTGTAGACATGTTTTTGTAAACCTTTAGTATAAATGTCTTAACTGTTAAACACTGTTCTGGATCTCAGCCATTACTTGAAAGGACCGTTTAGGCTGTTCTATAAACATTAGATGTGTTTATAATGTGAACGCAGATGCACATTAATTACCCCCAGTCTGTGACTGAGGAATATCAGCCCTTCAGGCAGAACATGTCAGCACATCATAATCTGCTCCTGAGCTGGAAAACCTGAGCAGCGCAGTATAAACAAACCATCACCGAAATCACTCCTGTTTATTCCGCAGACTTCGTATTCCAGCATCGGGCTTTATCACTGCACCCAAATCACTTGGCTGCTCCCTTCACAACAATGTTATTTCCCCAGTGTGCGACAGAGCAGTCTCAATATACTAAGGCATTTGATGTAGCATAGATTGCTTGTGGTGTTTTCACCAGTGGATAGCCCATAAACACTCTCATTATAAGTGGCAAAATAATTTTTAAACACACATGTGAATTCTCAAAGACAGGTTTGTAGTCTGAATATTTCTCTCTGAATTTACATCGTTATTAATTTTTCTGGCCCTTTATTACAGATAGTTAAACCTGACCTTCATCACTCAATGAGATAAAATTGGCTCATTTCCTGCAGCAGCTCATTTTTTGCTCCAGATTCCAGCATTTGCAATCTCTTGCGTCTCTAAATACCTTGAATCTTCTATGATTCGGGGGAGGACTGGACAACCAAGCAATGCCATGTGATGTTATTGACCTGTATGGTGGATTCAGTCTGGCACTCTGTACTGTTTGTGCTTGCCATCAGGTGCATTTTTCAACGATAATGAATGAAAGCTCCATGTCAATTGGATTCCTCTGGCTACAGTGTGTGGCTCTGTTTATATCAACCACATTCCTATTGTGGTAGGCAGACCTGTAATTTAATGGGAGGTAAAATATAATGCCATTGTTATTGACTCTGCCAAAATCTTTTAACACAGGACAAACTGGTCATTGAACCAGGGACCATTCTAGAGCATTATACTGGTCTTCCTCAACATTTAGAGTATTGCCGCATTGAGAGTATTGCATGCAATTCTGGTCACCTCACTACAGGGAGGATGCTGAGGCTTTAGAAAGAGTGCAGAGGAGGTTTACTGGGATGCTGCCTGGATTAGAGAGCATGTGCTATCAGGAGAGGCTGGACAAACTTGGGCTCTTTTCTCTGGAGCGGCAGAGGCTGAAGGGTGATCTGTTGGACGTGTACAAAATTATGAGGGGCATAGATAGGGTGGACAAGCACTATCTTTTTCCCATTATCGAGCGATCCAATACCAGAGGGCATGCATTTAAGGTGAGAGGGGGTAGGTTCAGAACAGACGTGTGGGGTATGTTTTTTACTGAGAGAGTGGTGGATGCCTGGAATGTGTTGCCTGATAGGGTGGTGGAGGTAAACTCATTGGGGGCTTTTAAGAAGGGCTTGGATGGGCACATGAATGAGAGGAAAATGGAGGGATATGGGCATTCTGTAGGTAGGAGGAATTAGCTATGTCAGAACAACATTGTGGGCCCAAGGGCCTGTTCTGTGCTGTACTGTTCTACGTTCTATCAGTCTGTAACAGCCCTGCTTTCATGGTACTTCTGGTACATGGTGATTGTGATGTTAAATCCGATTTATCATCTACACCTCAACAGGGCCAGGTTCCTGGAATCCAAATGCAATCTTAGTTGTGAGCAGGTGGAGCTGGTTTACATTGGGATTAAAACCAGATGACTTAGGCCAACACTTTGGGAATTCATAGTGCCGTGAATGCTCCACTAACACCAAAATAGAAACAGCTTAAAGGAAGCCAGACAAAACCCATTGCCTAATGCCACCCTTACACCAATGGTGCTGTGGAAAGGGTCACAGAGTTACAGCTGGGGGTTGGAGCTAACTTGCATTACTATCAATTTGTCTTCACTCGCTGAACGTTTGAATGTTCCGCAGGAGGACCCCCTTGCGGCATCTTAATTTTCCACAGGTTGCAATGCAAGTGTTTACACAGGGAAGGCGCTTGATTACCTTCCCCAGCTCTAGTCCTACCAGAGTTTTCATGGTCAGCAGGAGGGCAAATAAAATCAGACAGATAATTCCATGCACCACTTTGATTACTTCTCAGGTAACCACCTCCATTATATTGGCAGGAGCTGTGGCATTGATCTGCATCTTGCACAGACTGGTAACCTAGTCTGGCACCTACCACTGAGGCAGGAAACTAATGCCCATTCATTTGCGTGCTTCCAAATATAGATCTACAACAGTGAATCAGGGATCATGGACCCTTGCCTATAATTTATCTTCAATGGGGTGGACAGAAACTTTATCTCTTACCAATCATTGAGGAACTTCTGGCTGAGATATGATATAATGGACAGTCATTTTTGCCAGGGTTCTGCTGGCCTCCAAATTGGTTTTAGGCCCCTCTTCATCCACAGACAATATATCTGCATTTTCCTAGGTACTGTTCTAACAGAAGGTAATCAGAAGGTAATACCAGACAAGAAAAATAGGGCAGCACAGTGGCACAGCTATTAGAACTGCTGCCTCAGAGCTCCAGTGATCCGGGTTCAATCCTGACTTCTGGTGTAGTCTGTGTGAAGCTTGCACGTTGAGACTGAGTGGGGTTCTTCCGGGTGTTTCAGAATTGACTTGCCTGTAGAAAGCAGAGAGTTGTGGTGGAGGGAGTGCATTCAGATTGGAAGGCTGTGACTAGTGGTGTCCCACAAGGATTGGTTCTGGGACCTCTGCTTTTTGTGATTTTTATTAATGACTTGGATGAGGGGGTAGAAGAGTGGGTTGGCAAGTTTGCAGACAACACAAAGGTTGGTGGTGTTGTGGATAGTGTAGAGGATTGTCGAAGATTGCAGAGCGATATTGATAGGATACAGAGCTGGGCTGAGAAATGGCAGATGGAGTTCAATCCATAGAAGTGTGAGGTGGTACACTTTGGAAGGACAAACTCCAAGGCAGAGTACAAAGTTACTGGTAGGATTCTGGGTAGTGTGGAGGAGCAGAGGGATCTGAGGGTGCATATCCACAGATCCCTGAAAGTTGTCTCACAGGTGGATAGGGTAGTTAAGAAAGTTTATGGGGTGTTAGCATCATAAATTGAGGGATCAAGTTTAAGAGCCACAAGGTAATGATGCAGCTCTATAAAACTCTGGTTAGACCACACTTGGAGTACTGTGTCCAGTTCAGTCGCCTCATTATAGGAAGGATGTGGAAGCGTTGGAAAGGGTGCAGAGGAGATTTACCAGGATGCTGACTGGTTTAGAGAGTATGCATTATGAGGAGAGACTAAGGGAGCTAGGGCTTTACTCTTTGGAGAGAAGAAGGATGAGAGGAGACATGATAGAGGTGTACAAAATATTAAGAGGAATAGATAAGAGTTGACAGCCAGCGCCTCTTTCCCAGGGCACCAATGCTCAATACAAGAGGGCATGGCTTTAAAGTAATGGGTGGGAAGTTCAAGGGAGATATCAGAGGAAGGTTTTTTACCCAGAGAGTGGTTGGGGCATGGAATGTGCTGCCTGGGGTGGTGGTGGAGGCAGGTACATTGGTCAAATTCAAGAGATTACTAGATAAGCATATGGAGGAATTTAAAATAGAGGGATATGTGGGAGGAAGGGGTTAGATAGTCTTAGGTGAGGTTTAAAGGTTGGCACAACATTGTGGGCTGAAGGGCCTGTATTGTGCTGTACTGTTTTATGTTCTATGTTTCGGTTGTCTCCCACATCCCAAAGGCGTGGGGATTGATAGGTTAATTGGCCACTGTAAGTTGTCCCTAGTGTGCAGTTGAGTGTTGAATCTGGAGGGAGTTGTTGAGAATGTGATTAGTGTAGGATTGGTGTAAATGGGGGTTTAATGGTTAGTGTGGACTCAGTGGGCCAAAGAGCCTGTTGCTACGCTAATAACTCCATGACAAAGAAACGTAATAAACTATGTAGTGAATTTATGTCAAATTTTAGCATTTTTTTATTTTAATATCTTTGTTAATTGTCTTTTTTGTAGAAAACTGAGCATAGTTTAATCTAATTTTACAACTGGGTCTATGAACACGACTAGTACTAAGACCATGGGGAGTATGACTGTATGACTACATGCTCTTTGTTGCTGAGTAATGCACACTGAACAAATATGATTGCATTACAATTCAATCGTGCCAGAAAAAGTAACTGGGGCTCTTGTCCATTTGCGTACACATCTACATCAGAACAATTACCAAATCCGGTAATGGATATCTGGGGGTAGTGAACAGGCTTTAATCAAGTTAAAGGATCCATATAACATCACTGACCGTCAGTACAAAAAGTTAAGCAATTTATAACCATCGTCTAAATACCAAGATTAAATTCCAGCCTTGAAGCTGCTCCCTGGTTTGCATTAACTTTGTACAGGACTTCTATTCTGTGTTTAAGCCTGTTCTTCTTCTAGTGGGAATGGGCATCACATTGAATAGAAATTGTTGTTAATTCATGCCCTTTATCTGGCGTGATGTTCACACAAGATAACTGAGATGGTAAGTTCATTATTGAAAGTGTTGTTGAGAAATAACTAACAGCTTGCAGCCTGGAAATATTGATTAATTCAATGCATCACACATATTTTACAGTATTTTCTTTTAAAATATATTCCTACGTTAAGAAATTTTAGAAAAATGAAGATGCATCACATGAAGAGATGGGCTGGATTTTCCTTATTCTGGAATGCACACAAAAAGTGAGCATAAATCAAGCAGGGAGATATAGAAAAGAGCTGAATGAATGGACAAAAAAATTGCACTGGTTCCTTCATGCAATAATCTTTGCAGAATTCTCTGTTTCTCAGTGTTTAATGCTTTAGTACAAAAAAGAAAAATCTGGGTCATGGTGTCCCTCCACATTGCAGAGGCAGGTACTTCTGTAATACAAAATAGTCACATGTTGTTCTAACAGATATATCTGTTTGAAGCATGGTTACATTTTTGATGCCGGTAGGGACAAATTTTAATGTGAAACTGACTCCATGGTAAAGTTATTAGGAACATTATCAAAACATCACAAGACAAGGGAGCAGAAGTAGGCCATTCGGCCCATCGATTCTGCTCCAAAGAAAAAGGAAAAAAGAAAAAGAAATGAGAAATGGGGGGGGGGGAGGCAAAAAAAACACACTATTCTAACCCCAATTTCCTGCCTTATCCCCATATCCCTTGATACCCCGACTATTTAGATATCTATCTATCTCTTCCTTAAACACCTCCAATCATCTGGCCTCCACTGCTGTACGTGGCAAGGAATTCCACAAATTCACCACCCTCTGGCGAAAGAAATTTCTTCTCATCTCTGTTTTAAACATGTACCCTCTAATTCTAAGATTGTGCCCTCTGGTCCTGGACTCACCCACCAAGGAAAACAGCTTGACCACATCTACTCTGTCCAGTCCTTTCAACATTTTAAATGTCTCTATGAGGTCCCCTCTCATTCTTCTGTACTCCAGTGAGTACAGTCCAAGAGCCGACAAACACTCATCATGATCCCAAGCCTCACATTAGGGCAGGTAGCTAAAGACTTGGTGAAAGAGCTAAAATTTAAGGAGAATCTTAAAGGAGGAAAGGGAGGTAGAAAGGGAATCCCGGAGGCTAAGGGCATTGGCAGCTGAGGACATGGCTGCCAGTAGTTGGGTGCTGGGGGGTGAAGGGAGAATCACAATAACAACCAGTCAGTTTAACCTCAGAGGTGGGGAAAGTTAAAAAAAAATAATCAGATACAGAATCAGCGGTTACTTGAACAGAAATGGATTGATTAGAGAAAACTAACATAATTTGTTAAAGGCAAATCATGTCCAACTAATTTGATTGAATTTTTTGAGGAAGTAACAGAGAGGGTTGATGAGGAAAATGTGGTTGATGTAGTATTTATGGATTTCCAAAAGGCATTTGATAAGGTGCCACGTGCTTGTCATTGAGATTGAAGACGATGGAGTAAATAGGTGTGCTGAGTTCATTGAAAGTGGCAGGGCATGTTGAGAAAGTGCTTAAAAAAATAAAGGTTTCTGGACTTTATCAATAGAATGCAAGAGTAAGGAAGTTATGATGGACCTTTATAAAAATATTCGTTTTGCCACAGAAGGAATATAGTGCCCAGTTCTGGACACCACATTTTAGGAAAGCCGTGAAGGCTTTGGAGAAGGTCCAGAAGAGATTTACCAAAATGATTCCAGGGATGATGGACTTTAGGATATGACTAGACTGGAGAAATAAGGGTTGTTTTCTTTGGAACAGAGGAGATATTGAAAAATATGAAGGCTTCAGAGAGAGTAAGTAGAGAAAAATGGTTCTGTTGGAGGATGGGTCAAGAATTAAGGGGCATAGAATGAAAGTGACTGGCAAAGAACCAAAAGTGATGTGAGGAAAAGTTCCTTTAAACAATGAGTGGTTATGATCTGGAGTGCACTGCCAGAGATAGTAATGGAGGCAAATTCAATGCAAGTATTCCAAAAGGAGATGGATAAGTACCTGAAAGGAAAGAATTTGCAGGGATTGATGAAGGGCTGGGGAAAAGAAGCAGGCAATTATTGAGGAAAGGATGCATAGAGAAAACAAGGAACTACAAACCAGCTAGTCTGACAGAAGTAGTAGGTAGAAAGCTAGAATCTATTTCTAAGGAAGAGGTAGAATGACACTTAGAAAATAACAACAGGAATCAATATAGATCTATGAGATGAAAAATTACAGGGGGATCTTGATCAGCTAGGTATGTGGGCTGAGGATTGGCAAATGGCTTTCAATCCAGATAAGGGCAGGCACGGTAGTATAGCAGTTAGCATAACACTGTTACAACGCCAGCGACCCAGGTTCAATTCCGGCTACTATCTGTAAGGAGTTTGTACGTTCTCCCCAGTGTTTGCGTGGGTTTCCTCTGGGTGCTCCGGTTTCTTCCCACATTCCAAAGACGTACGGGTTAGGAAGTTGTGGGCATTCTATGTTGGTGCCGGAAGCGTGGTGACACTTGCTACGCAAAGGTGGATTTCACTGTGTGTTTCGATGTACATGTGACTAATAAAGAAATCTTAAATGTGAGATATTGCATTTTGGGAGATCAAACCAGGGTAGGACTTATACAGTGAATGCTCGGGCCCTGGGGAGTGTTATGGAACAGAGGACCTAGGAGTACAAGTGCATAGTTCACTGAAAGCAGTGGCACAGGTAGATAGGCTGGTGAAGAAGGCATTTGTCATGCTGGCCTTCATTAGTCAGGGCAATGAGTATAACAGTTGGGAAGTTACGTTGGAGTTGGATAAGATGTTGTTGAGGCCGCACCAGGAAAAATGTCATTAAACTAGAAAGAGTGTAGAAAAGATTTACCAGGATGTTATCTGGTCGGGGTGGAGGGGGGGGGGGGGGTCTGAGCTACAAAGAGAGGTTGCGTAGACTAGGACTTTATTCCCTGAAACGTAGGAGATTGAGGGGTGAAGTGATAAGTGGATATAAGATCATGAGGGACATAGATGGGGGTGAAAGTACATAGTCTTTTTTTTCTCAGGAAGGAGATGCTAAAAACAAGAAGGCACAAGTTTAAGATCAGAGGCGAGAGATTTAAAAGGGACATCAGGGGTAGCTTCTTCACGCAAAGGGTGGTGTGTATTTGGAATGAGCTGCCAGAAATAGTGGTTGGGGAGGCACATTAGCAACATTTAAAAGCCATCTAGATAAATACATAGATAGGAAAGGTTTAGAGGCCTACAGGCCAAATGAGGGCAGATGGGATTAGCTCGCTGGGCAACACAGTCAATGTGGATGAGATCAGCCGAAGGGCCTGTTTCCCTGCTGTATGACTCTATGAAAGTCACGTTTGACAAAATTGATTTTTTTGAGGCTGTAATCAGCAGAATAGATGAGGAGGAACCAGTGGGAGATAGCCTTTGAGGAGGTGCCACATACGAGGTTATTAAAAACAATTAAAGCATATTGTAAAGTGATATGGATTTGGGATTTATTAACTGGCAGATAATGAATAACAAGGATAAATGGGTCATTTCTGGGTTGGGAGATTACACCTAGTGAGGTTTCACTAGGATCATTGCTGAGGCCCTAGTTGTTTGCATTCTATATCAATGATTTGGATGAGGGAGTCAAGTATAAAATACTCAATTTTGCTGATATAAAGCTTGATACCAGGGTGGGTTCTGCATTAGATGACGATCTTCAGCAGCCCATAGCCAGGCTGAGTAAATGGGCAGATTTTTTAAATGGTGAGAGATTGAAACATTTTGATGTTCAGAAGATGTCCATGTTTGAAGACGTCCAAAGAAGTATTTGGAGTGGGAGGGGAAAGATCCAGTTGTCGTGGTCCATGTGGGTACCAACGATGTAGGTAGAACAAGGAAAGAAATTCCACTGAGGGAATTTGTGCAGCAAGGGACTAAATTAAAAAGCAGAACCAAAAAGATAATAATTTCTGGTTTGCTACCTGAGGCACGTGCAAGTTGGCACAGGACCAATAAGATCAGAGAGTTAAATGCATGGCTCAAAAATTGGTGTGGGAAAAGTGGGTTTGAATTTGTGGAACATTGGCACCAGTATAGGGGAAGGAGGGAACTGTTCCAATGGAATGGGCTCCACCTGAACCACACTAGGACCAGGGTTCTGGAGAATCACATAACTAAGGCTGTAGATAGGGCTTTAAACTGAATAGTGGGGGGGGGGGGGGGGGTGTGGGTTCAACAGATTAGAACATTTTGGATAAAGTAAAAGGGAAGGAGAGTGCCGGAGAGGTTACTGAAGTCTCTAGAATAAAGAATAAGACAGAAAGTTTAGAAAGGGATAAGAATTTAACTTCAGGCAACATAGAGACAAATTTGAAAAGGGTGGTGAATACAGGACTGAAGGTGTTGTATTTGAATGCACGCAGTATATGATCTTTATCGAAATGAGGTAGATGAGCTCATGGTGCAGTTAGAAACTGGCAGGTATGACGTTGTGGGCATCAGAGTCGTGGTTGAAAGAAGATCACAGCTGAGAGCTAAGCATCCAAGGATACACATCCTATCGAAAAGACAGGCAGGTGGGCAGAGGGGGTGGTATAAAAAATGAAATCAAATCCTTAGCAAGAAGTGATTATAGGATAAGAAGATGTAGAATCCTTGTGGGTGGAATTAAGAAACTGCAAGGGTAAAAAGACCCTGATGGGAATTATATACAGGCCTCCAAGTAGTAGCCAGGATGTGGGGTACAAATTACAACAGGAAATAGAAAAGGCATGTAAGAAGGGCAATGTTACGGTGGTCATGGGGGATTTCAATATGTAGGCAGGTTGGGAAAATAAGGTTGGTACTGGATCCCAAGAGAAGGAATTTGTAGAATGCCTATGAGATGGCTTTTTAGAGCAGCTTGTGGTTGAGCCCACTAGAGAAAAGGCAATTCTGGATTTGGTGTTGTACAATGAACCAGATTTGATTAGGGAGCTTAAGGTAAAGAAACCCTTATGAAGCAGTGATCATAATATGATAAAATTCACCCTGCAGTTTGAGAGGGAGAAGCTAAAATCGAATGTACCAGTGTTACAGTTGAGCGAAGGTAACCACGGAGGCATGAAAGAGGAGCTGGTCAAAGTTGATTGGAAGGGGACCTGAGCAGGGATGACGTTAGATCAGCAATGGCAGGAGTTTCTGGGAGTAATTTGGAAGGCGCAGGATCAGTTCATCCCAAAGAAGCATTCTAAAGGGAGGATGAGGCAACCATGGCTGACAAGGGAAAAAGAGAGGGCATACAATATTGAAAATTAGTGGGAAACTAGAGGATTATGAAGCTTTTAAAAACCAACAGGAGGTAACTAAAAAAGTGATAAGGGGAGAAAAGATGAAATATAAGGTAAGCTAGCCAATAATATAAAAGAGGATACCAAAAGCTTTTTCAGACATATAAAGAGTAAAAGAGAGGCAAGAGTGGACATGGGACCGCTGGAAATGATGCTGGATAGGTAGTAATGGGGAACAAAGAAATGGCGGATGAACTGAATAAGTTTTTGCAATCAGTCACTGTGGAAGACACCAGCAACATGCTAAAAATTTGAGAGAGTCAGGAGGCAGAAGTGAGTGTAGTCATTATTACTATGGAGAAGGTGCTTGGGAAACTGAAAAGTCTGAAGGTAGATAAGTCACCTGGACCGGATGGACTGCACTCTAGGTTTCTGAAAGGGGTAGCTAAAGAGATCGTGGAGGTATTAGTGGTGATCTTTCAAGAATCATTCGAGTCAGGAGTGGTTCAGAGGACTGGAAAATCACAAATGTCACCTCATTCTTCAAGGAGGGAGGGAGGCAAAAGACAGGAAATTATAGGCCAGTTAGCCTGACTTCAGTGGTTGGTTAGAGTCCGTCATTAAGGATGATGTTTTGGGGTACTTGGAAGCACATGGTAAAATAGGCCAAAGTCAGCAAGATTTCCTTCAGGGGAGATCTTGCCTGACAAATCAGTTGGAATTCTTTGAGGAAGCAACAGGCAGGATAGACAAAGGAGAGTCAGTGGATGTTGCTTACTTGGATTTTCAGAAGGTCTTTGACAAGGTGCCGCACATGAGGCTGCTAGTCAAGATAGGAGCCCATGGTATTACAGGAAAGATACTAGCATGGATAGAAGATTGGCTGACTGGCAGAAAGCAAAGATGGGAATAAAGGGGGCCTTTTCTGGTTGGCTGCTGGTGACTAATGATGTTCCTCAGGGGTGGGTGTTGGGTCTGCTACTTTTCACGTTAATGATCTGGATGATGGAATTGATGGCTTTGTGGCCAAGTTTGTGGATGATACAAAGACAGGTGGAGGGACAAGTAGTGTTGAAGAACAGGGAATCTGCAGAAGGACTTGGACAGGTTGGGAGAATGGGCAAAGAAGTGGCAGATGGAATATAGCGTAGGGAAGTGTATGGTCATGCACTTTGGTAGAAGGAATAAAGGCGTAGACTATTCTCCAAATGGGGAGCGAAATGAGAAAACAGAGGTGCAGAGGGACTTGGGAGTCCTAGTCCAGGATTCCCTAAAGGTTAACTTGCAGGTTGAGTCGGTAGTAAGGAAGGCAAATGAAATGTTAGCACTTATTTAGAGAGGACTGGAATATAAAAGCAAGGATGTAATGCCGAGGCTTTATAAGGCGTTGTTCAGACCACATTTGGAGTATTGTGAGCAGTTTTGGGCCTCATATCTAAGGAAGGATGTGCTGGCATTGGAAAGGATTTACAAGGATGATCCCAGGAATGAAAGGGTTAATGTATGAGGAGCATTTGGGGCTCTGTGCCTGTACTCGCTGGAGTTTAGAAAGATGAGGGGGGATCTTATTGAAACCTACTGAACATTGAAAGGCCTGAACAGAGTGGACATGGAGAGGTTGTTTCCAGTAGTGGGAGAGTCTAGGACCAGAGGGCACAGCTTCAGAATAGAAGGACGTCCCTTTAGAACAGAGATGAGGAGGAATTTCTTGATCCAGAGGGTGGTGAATCTGTGGAATTCATTGCCACAGACAGCTGTGGAGGCCAAGTCATTGGGTATACTGACAGCGGAGGTTGATAGGTTCTTGATTAGTAAGGGTGTCAAAGGTTACAGGGCAAAGGTGGGAGAATGGGGTTGAGAGGGAAAAATAAATCAGCCATGATTGAATGGCAGAGCAGACTTGCATGCTCCTATGTCTTATGCTCTTATGTGCACAAATCACTGAAAGTTAATGTGAAAGTACAGCAAGCAGTTGGGAAGTCAAATAATATGTTGGCCTTTACTATAAGAGGGTTTGAGTACAAAAGCAGAGTTGTTTTGCTTCAATTACCTATAGCCCTGGTGTGATTACACTGGGAATATTGTGCACATGTCTGGTCTCCTTGCCTAAGAAAGGATATTCTTGTGATGGAAGGAATGCAATGAAGTTTCACCAGACTGATTCCTGGGATGGATGGGGTGGGGTGGGATGAGTTGTGGCTGTCCTTGTGGGAGAGATTGGGCAGACAGTGCTTGTACTCTCCTGACTTTAGAAGATCGAAAAATATTCCAGAACTTTACAGGAATACAGGATTAATGAAATGTAAAGGCCTTTGAGATGTATTTAGAAAGGAAGGAAATATTGTGAGGAAAGTTATGTAGAGTTGGAGGACTAATGGACCTTCAACAAAACTGAGCAACAGTAATATGGAGACTTCACATTATCATGTGCACTGTTGCCTATAACAAAGTCTGTAACATTAAGACTCCTAGCACAGAAGGAACAACGTTGTTAGTCTCTTTCATTTCAAAATGCAAAAACAAAACTTTTGAATATTCATCCATCTGGACTTATTTCAGGAATCAGTATCAAGCTAACCAAGCTACCAATCAGAGATCCAAAAAAACAATTTGTATTCAAATCTGACAATGACAGCTGGGAAATTAAAATTCCAATGACTATATCTGGAAAAAAAGATCAATATAATTGGTGAAATTACCTGATTGAAATAAAAACCATTCTGATTGACTTTTGCAAATTAGGGAAAGAAATAGATTTTCTTGTCCAGTCTGGTCTGTGTGTGACTGTAAACCCATAGTGAGGTTGAGCTGAACACTGGGCTTCCCTCTAAAATGGCTGATGAAGAATTGGGTTTCAAAGGCAACTGAAGGCAGACAAGAAATACTGGCCAGGCCACTACTGCCCACATCCTGGGAATGAATTAAAAAAATCTCCAGTGTTCTTCCGTAACTCCTTGCCACCTGGAGTTGGAGCACAAGGAGCATCAAGTTACACACAAATCACGTGGGTGTGCAGGAGTTTTGTTCTGAAGTGATGTTTGTTGCCAGGCAGGTAAAAATTGTCATGCACTTTGTATGATTTGCAGAAATGAAGCAGAAACCATACATTTTTGTTCCATGTGACACCATTTCAGAATGGATTGGTACAGGGAATGCACACAACACCATCCTGGTTTTGATGTCTCACAGCGATCTTGGGCATCCACATATAACAAACACAGGCATCATTCGAATATGTTCAAAGGGGATCTGCTCATAAATCAGAGCTCATTTATGAAAGTGGCCTCTGTATAAGCCTGAAAGGCCATTTCCTTCACATGCTCAACAAATTATGGTTGGTACCTTTGATGAAGAGCTTTTGTAACTGCTATTTAAAAAAAATCTTCATCTTCATTAAGTTAAGTCTCTGGTTCATTTTTGTAAATTCTAGGCTGTGTTTGGGGCACTCTTTTATTTGTTTTGTCAAGTTCAAAATAGTATTGCAAATTAATCCTTTTTAGGACTTGTTTATCCTCAGTAATTTAACACACTGCTGACCTCACCCTGAGGCTCCAAAACCAGGAGAAAGAGCAGCAATGAGGCAAGCATCAAAGACCTACACCAGGCTCAGGAGGAGGCCCAGGGAGACCAGGGTATGGGAGCATTATAACATGCAAGTATCCAGGAAGCAATCATTATGATCTGAACCTTGCACCAGTGTCCAAGGCACGCACAGTCACTTACCAATGGTACCTGTTGTTGCAACGGCCTGAATCATTCCTTCCTTTCCTTGGCCTTCATTAACTCCCTCTATCCATCTGATCCATAGAACATAGAACATTACAGCACAGGACAGGCCCTTCGGCTCACGATGTTGTGCCAACCTTTTAACCTATTCTAAGATCAATCTAACCATTCCCTACTACAAACCCCTCCATTTTTCTGTCATCCATGTGACTATTTAAGAGTCTCTTAAATGTCCCTAATGTACCTGCCTCTACCAGCACCCCTGGCAGTGCGTTCCATGCACCCACCACTCTCCATGTAAACAAAATTAGCTCTGATGTCCCCTCAGTACTTTCCTCCAATCACCTTAAAATTATGCCCCCTTGTGTTAGCCATTTCCACCCTGGGAAAAAAGTCTCTGGCTGTCCACTCGATCTATGCCTCTTATCATCTTGTACACCTCTATCAGGTCACCTCTCACCCTGCTTAGCTCCAAAGAGAAAAGCCCTAGCTTGCTCAACCTATCTTCAAAAGACATGCTCTCCAATCCAGGTAGCATCCTGGTAAATCTCCTCTGCACCCTTTCTAAAGCTTCCACATCCTTCCTGAAGTGAGGCGACCAGATAGCGTAGCAGTTAGCGTAACGCTATTACAGTGCCAGTGACCCGGCTTCAATTCCGGCTGGTGTCTGTAAGGAGTTTGTACGTTCTCCCCATGTCTGCATGGGTTTCCTCCGGGTGCTCCGGTTTCCTCCTACATTCCAAAGACATACAGGTTAGGAGCTGTGGGGATGCTATGTTGGCGCCGGAAGAGTGGCAACACTTGCGGGCTGCCCCCAGCACATTCTCAGTAACGCAAAAAAGACGCATTTCAGTGTGTGTTTCGATGTCCAATGTGACTAATAAATTAATATCTTATCTTAAGTGTGGTTGAACAAGGGTTTTATAGAGCTGCAAATTACCTCGCAGCTCTTTAACTCAATCCCCTGACTAATGAAAGCCAACACTCCATACGCCTTCTTAACAACCCTATTAACTTGAGCGGCAACTTTGAGGGATCTATGGACTTGGACCCCAAGATCCTTCTGTTCCTCCACACTGCTAAGAAATTAGCTCTGTATTCCGCCTTCAAATTTGACCTTCAAAAGTGAATCACTTCACTCTTTTCTGGGTTGAACTCCATCTGTCACTTCTCAGCCCAGCTTTGGATCCTATTAATGTCCTGTTGTAACCCTCGACAACCTTCTACACTACCCACAACACCACCAACCTTCATGTCATCCGCAAACTTACTAACCCACCCACTTCCTCATCCAAGTCATTTATAAAAATCACAAAGAGCAGGGGTTCCAGAACAGATCCCTGTGGAACACCACTGGTCACTAACCTCCAGAAAGAATATGCTCCATCTACAACCACCCTCTGCCTTCTATGGGCAAGCCAGTTCCAAATCCACAAAGCCAATTTCCCTGGATACCAAGCCTCCCGACCTTCTGAAGGAGCCTATCATGGGGAACCTTTTCAAATGCCTTACTAAAGTCCATATACACCACATCCACTGTTCTACCCTCATCAATGTGTTTTGTCATATTCTCAAAGAATTCAAACAGGCTCGTGAGGTATGACCTGCCCCTCATAAAGCCATGCTGACTATTCCTAATCAGACTATGCTTTTCCCAATGCTCATAAATCCTGTTCCTAAGAATCTTTTCTAATAATTTGCCCACCACTGAAGTAAGACTCACCGGTCTATAATTCCCAGGGTTATCCCTACTCCCTCTCTTGAACAAAGGAATAACATTTGCCACCCTCCAATCATCTGATACTACTCCTGTGGCCGGTGAGGATGCAAAGATCATCGCCAAGGGCTCAGAAATCTGCAGCTGTGATACAATCCCTGATTAGCAATGCCACTCCCTCACCTCTTTTGCCTCTCCTCCCTGTCCCTTTGAAACATCTAAACCCAGAACATCCTTCAGCCGTTCCAGCCCTTGTGACAGCCAAGTCTCTGTAATGGTCACAACATCGTAGTTCCATGAACTGACCCATACTCTTAAGTTCATCACCCTTGTTCCTGATTACTTCTTGCATTAAAATAGACACCACTTCAACCCATCCAACTGACTGTAATTTTGCCCAATCAACTGCCCATCTTTATCAATGGGCTCATGGTATACAACTTCATGGTTTTCCTGCAGCATCAGTAATGTTATGAAGTTTGACAACTATACCAAAACAAAACAATTTACTTCAGTACCAAATTTCAAAATATGGACTGGAGCCAGGGCATCTGCTGAATGTACCACAGACTGTTTACAAATTACGCAAGACTTACAGACTTTGTTTTAGTACAAATCAATTTATATACAGTGAAAGCGTTAAAAGACATGCATTTTTTTAAATGATGAGAAAATACATGTTTATTGCAGTGTTGGACTTCAGTAAAGCTCAGAGAATTCTCCCAGTGTCCTTTGCTTCTGCCTGAAAGACAGAACTTTGGTTTCAGTGGACATTTGTATATTTTTCTTTCTAATTCACTAAATACTGCACTCTAAGTATTTCATTGTTGTGTTGTGTTACTCAACCTGTAAAGTAGTTTGAGCCTGTGTCTACTATCTTCCACATTCTGAAACAGAAGAAGGATGTGCTTGGGCATCCCAAGGTTGCTGCTGATTGATACACATTTAGGGTGTAGCTGTTCATCCCGTCGACTGCAGGAAAAAGGAATTTGGAGAACCTCTCCTGGTGGAAACTACCATTGTACTGAGGGCATTGCACAAAGTTTAGTGAACGTGCCCAGACTGTGTCAGTTTCTTCCTGTCTTGACAGTATTTGAAAGTACCATTCACAAAACAAGGTCAATGCTTTATTAATAATGGAAAGACTACTGTAGAAAGCTAGCACAAAGGAGTCTCTTGGAAGACTTAAATTAAGTCTTGTTGTTGCTGTGGATATCAGGCTGGGAACAGCCAAAGGCAGCCTACTCCTTATATCACTTGAAAATTATTGATGTAATCCAATGCACATTTCCAGATGCTACAGGCAGGCCAGTAGAGAAATCTGCCGTAAATGTATTCACAAAAAATATATAAATGTAAAGCCACTGCTGGGAGTTGCTGACAGTTTAGGTGAGGAAAATCTGATTTCCTTCTCGTAAATACATCCACAGATCTTCTGGACACCACAGTGAACTGAGAGGGACTTTGGGCAAATTGAATTAAGTAATCCATGGGCTGGAAGGTAGAGGGTTCTGTATAAGGGGAAAAAACTTGGATGGATAGAAGTAAAAGTGGAGAAGAGCCACTGACTTGGGCAGAAGTTAGTCAGCCTGAGTGAGGTTTGAAGCCCCCTCCTGGCCTTTCCTAGCAGAAGTTTGGTGGTTGGTTTGGAGTATTCTTTGACCCGAACAACATGGGGTCAGGTTTTATTAAGAAACTGTTGGCTGTGGCACAGGTCTGTACAGAAACCGAACAATTCACTTTTTTGATTCAGTATAACAAATGGGTTGAAACATTGACCTTCTTTGCTTTTTAATTGAGGGAATATTCCTAAACATGGAAATTTCTTAAATTTTACCAAATGAAAAAACTAGTATAGTGAGTGGACTGATACTGAGCAAACTGAAGAAACAGGGAAGAACAGAATTTCAGGTTTCTCTCTCCATTTGCTCACAGTATTGCAACTCAAAAGGATTTCTGCCATTTAACACAAGTGATTAGTTTTTTGTGAGTTTTACTGCTGATCATAAATCTATGGTTATATAAAACATGCTTTCACACACAGCTGGTCAACAGTAGCAGCTATAACACTTTCAGGTCAGAGCTCACGTGACTACTCATTTCCTAAAGGGTCCAATATGAGTGTCCCTAACAACGCTTGCACTGCATATGTTGGCCTGGAATTTGGAGTTAACTGAGGGAAATTCTACATTTGGGAACCAGATCAATTTTGGTAGCATGTGGGCAACGTTGTTCTCTATTCTTTCCAGGGATTCTCCAATGGAAAACTAGACATCGCCAAATCAGAAATCCGAATTTGGTAAAATAACAGGGGTTAGTGACCAAATGTGAGGAAATATTTGCAGATTTCATCCAAAATAGAGTAGTTTGGTGAAATAATTATTTTGATTATCCCTAACTATAAAACAGGGATTTTGATTCATCTCTGCACCTTATATATTTCTCAAAAAGCTATGGAGATGAATAGCAAGAAGGATGCATAATAGTTGAATGAATAACTAATGTCTAAAGCCAAAAACACCCTCAGTGAGCAAAAGTTAATGCAAGTCTTCAAATCAAAGTGAAAGGTCACACATCTTGCTGGGTTTCAACAAGAACAGGAAGAAGTAAATAGCAATGGTAAGAATGGATGCATAAAGAAATTGTTGCACTGGAAGAAGAAATGAATGAGCTAGAGCACTGATGTTTGACGGGATTTTTTATTTTAATCAGTAGTATGTGAATAAACATGTTATTCTGAGCAGCAATAGGACTACAATTGCCTACTGTTTCCAACAGAACATAGAGAGAAAGAATAACTTGCCAAGTGTCTCATTTCCCCTTTTGGATAAATGACAAAGGAAATCTCAACAGAACACTCATTAATCATAATGCAATCAATAAAATAGGAGAGAAAGGGAGATTTTGCTATACAAAAGGAAGGAACTAATTATAATGCTGGAAGGGAACCAGTATGCAAAACAAAGATTTTATTTATTTTGCTGCCTATCTGCCCACATTGTCTTCAATACGGTCACTTACTCCAGGATGAGCCCACCCCTTTAAATGAGACAGGAGGCTAATGTCAACTGTCATGTTGCTGGCTATAAAATGCATGTTACATTGGTTGCTCAAAGTCATAATAACCATCATAAAAACACAAAGGTAAACTCATGGTTGGGTGAACTACTAAAGGTTTCAGAAAAAACAATTCAGTGTTCTTTTCCTCATTTGTAATGCTTTAGTTTCCACGTATCTATGAAGGAATGTGTTCAGTACTCAGCCAAGTGAAAAAAGTAGAAACAATTGACAAGTGAATTATCAGAATGTTCAGATGTACACCATGTGCTTCTTGTTTCAAACAATACTCAGTGCTCACAAGAACAAATAGAATATCATTCCAGTCAAATGAAGGTACATTACGGACATTCTTTTACAAGGAGAAAAGCTTCGAAACTATATTTTGCCCAATTTATATAACTTGTGAACTATGAGACTCTAACTCTGTTCCACATGCTACAGATAATTTGGTCACATTTTTACCTGATTTGTTAATCCCTTGCTTTAATATAGGTGAAATAAAGCAATTTCTTTAATTTTCCTTTCTTAAAACATCCTCCAGAAAAATGAACAATTTAGTGAATTTTATTTCTCAAATAAATATTAAAGAGATATGATTTGCTTACTGAATTCAATGTTTTTAAAGTCTGGGAACAAGTTCTACTAACAATAATTAGAAAAATAAGTTTTTGATCATTAAATTAAAAAAATGGAAAAGAGATGCTTCCCAATTCAACAACTGAAGAGTAAGCATCAAGGTTTCACAGGTTAAGTTTCGTATAGTTAAATGTAAAACAAAGCTCCCTGAGCTGTTTAATTTTTCTTAATCTGTCTCATTGAGATCATTAGCCTGAATTGAATATTACACATTTTGGGTTTAATGTTTCTGTAGTTGAAGACTAGGCTCAAGGACAGTTTCTATCCCACTGTTATAAGACTATTGAACAGTCCCCTAATACGATAATTTGGACTCTTGACCTCACAATCTACCTTGGTATGGCCTTGCACCTTCTTGCCTGCCTACACAGCACTTCCTCTGTAACTGTAACACTTTGTTCTGCATTCTGTAATTGTTTTCCCTTGTATGACCTCAACGCACTGATGTGATGAAATGATCTGTATGGATGGCATGCAAAACAAAGGTTCTCATTGTACCTCGGTACATGTGACAATAATAAACCAATTTACAAATTATCAATTTAGTTCCTCAAATCCGAGTTAAACTGAAAAAAATTGATATTCTTTTGTTTTCTTTAGTTCTTTAAATGACCTTACATTCATGACACCTTACACAAGTGCCTAGATTTGGTTCTTTTCAGACTAAGGATGTATCAATAGTGTGAATAGTCAGAAGCTGACCATCACTCTAGATTTCTTTTGTTTTTAAACATGGAAAATTGAAGGATGATGGCAATGAGCGATGGATCTCTTCTCATTTGAGGCACATAAAGCTCAATTTTAGCAGAGCCTGACTAGTATTGATGGGGAAGTGGGGTATGAACTTGAATAAAATCATGACTGGATTAACTTCTGCAAGAAGTGGCAGCAAGAAGCTTTGGTAATATAATAGATTTAGGACATTTTTGTTTTCTTGTGGGCTGAGGTGAATAAATTCCTCTTGGATCCGACAAGGAACACTTAAGCTGCTCCTGCCCCATGAGTTATATCTTACCTTTGACCATTCAACTTGCTAGATTGCTGCAACATGGCTTCCCATTGGAATAGGGTCTATCTCTTGAATCTTTTGTGTCCATGCAAACCCCTACTGGTGTGTTGAGGCAGGAGCTCTATGGTACATAGTACTGAGAGCTTTGGGTTATACTGGCACAGGCTGGATGTTGCTGTTATTGAGAAGATTTCTTACCTGCCTGGGCCTTGCAGGACACTCAAATTAAAATGTCTGCATCAATCATTCCCAAAGATCAATCATTGTAGGCTCTTTGAATGAGATTGAAAATAGTGCCAAAATATAGATTGCTTAGTGTTGTAGGCCCATGCCTTGGATTGAGACTACCCCAGTAGGATCCTTACAGCATTACAGCCTTGGAAAAGAATTCAGGTCTCCAAGGTGGAAGGGAAGATATTTCACCCACTGCACCACACAGTTCTCCTTTGTAAGGGTAAAGATCAAAAGCCACTGTCAATGAATGTCTAAAATCCAGAAACTTCATTATAAACCATCTGATGTTTAACATCCAGCTTCACTTATAACTGCCGAGAAATTAGATATCGTAGCCACATTTGTGCAATGCTCCCTTTCTCCCTAGGATAATTACCACTGGGCCCTTCTGAGAAAACTAGGTCTTCACCTCACAGCACAAGACAGGAACCCCAAGAAGTTCCACATTTACCTTTCATGCTTTGAGGCTGTAGGCTCATGACTGAAATGGTCATTGATGTGCCATTGTGATAACCAAATCGCACAGCCATTAGGGTGCACGAGAATTACTAGGCCATTACTTTCAGAAATGGTTTCAATGTTCAAACGTGAAGAGTTAAACAAGCAGAGCTGTCTTAATCCTTCTCTATAAACAGAACCATATTTACAGTTGTTTTAAGCCTTAATTCTTAGTCTTCCTCTTGCAAAAACAAGAATTGGCTATTCTTCTAGTTCCCTTAATGTTTGCCAGAAATGTCAATAAATGTTGATTACAATTTTTACACACTGGCTGGAGAGAAAAAAGAGAACTTGTGGGCTGACTCAACTAGTTAATAACCATAAGCTTGATAATTTGGTGGATGGTGGAGAAGCGGTGATGCATAGAACAAGGGTTTGGGATAGAGTTAGGGGAGTTGGCTGGCCATTGACAGAGTCACGAATTCCAACCTTTATGTTGGTGTAACAGTGCATTGTCAACAGCTCTGTATTTGTCTCAGCAACTGTGAATGCTGCAAGTAGGTAGCCACCACTGTCAAAGTCTACGCACCCCTACCCACCCTTTCCTTTATGTGGTCACTTTCTTACCATTAACATACTGTGCTCCATTCCGACTTGCTATTCTGTCTCCAGTCAAGAGTAAAAATGCAGCAGTGTTTACAATGTTTAAATTGAGAAGATCTCAGTCTGAATATGTGGGCTGTGTTATGACTGCTTTATCAGTTGAAGGAGCTGTGGAGGTACTACGGCTAGTCTTACTGCCCTGGAATGGTTACAGATAGAAATAATGAATCCCTCTTCCATTTCTTATCCAGTGACATCGTCTGAAAGTTAAATGCATATAGCTATTGTCTGATGAAAAGATTAGGTTTGGCTGAGTTGTCCCTCAGTGGTTAAGTAATCTGCAAAAATTAATACTCAAGGCTAATGCATTTAGGTAAGATGTTGGCAACTGGTCACAACTATTAAACTATGTCTTTCTATGATCAGTACTTTTAGAAGAAGGGAGGAAACTGAAGAGGAGTAATAAAGTTGTTCAAATTCACCACTGGTAAAGGTGATAATCTGCAAAGAAGGAAAATCAAACCAATCACAATACCAAGTTCACAAGGCTGTGATCCTTTAACATACTGATCATGGAAGTCAGAGACATGACTATTTATTCCCATCAAGGAAACTTTCTCATGAAGTTCTTTCTTGGTCTGCTGGTAGGCTGACACATTGAATTGCATCTAAAATTGAGCTGTCCTATTGAGAGCTCTGCAATAATCACTGGTCATTAGTGAAAGATATATGTTCAGTAGAAGCTCCAAAAAGCTGCTCAACTTGTGGCCAAAAAAGCATAAAAATGCCACATGATAATTAATTCCTAGGCAGGTGGGGTAATCTTCCAGCTCTGGAGTCACAGCCAAGATATTCTGCTCTCAGGCATCCAATGAAACATCAATTTAATTTTACTTCCACTTATTTTCATCACAGCACAGTTTCTGGGAACTGGTAGCAGGAGTATCCAACAGCTCAGGGTTGCATTAAATATCATCTGGGACTGGGGATGTATAATGTGCCAATTCCTTTTCTTTTTAGTTTGTAAAAAGCCAGCGGCAAATTAGAGTCATATGAAAAGATGAGCTCAGAATGTGATATTTTTAAGCCAAGTGCACTTAAGCACAACCTCTTTTTTCATTTATTTTTCTGTTTCCTTCATGAAAAAAACAGAGGAATATAAAAATAGAAGTAAACGGTTTAGCCTCTTCAGAGTCTGACATTCACTCAGACCATGGCTGAATTTTGACAAGACAATTCATATGCGTCTTTGGCCTTTAATCCTTTGATTAATTAAAATCTATCAATCTCCAATTTCACATATACTATTTAGCTTGTATTAAATGCCATTTGCAGAAGAGGGTTCCAAACTCCTATGATCCTTATTAGCTACTGGTGTTAACTTATTCAGAAACGCCGACAAAATTGGTGAACACAGCGTTAACACTATTTTTATCCTTGCAACAGTTGTGTTCCGACCATCACACAGACCAATTTTTAGGCTGCAGACTTCCAACCCTAGACATGTATCCTGAGACACTTCGATGGAAATACTTTATTTCCTATCTCCAAAAAATGTCTCTGAACATTTTTGACTACTTTGATCAATCATCCCGAGCTTACAAATTCCAGATAATATCAACGTTAATTTGTATAATTTCATTACCAGAGCCCAATTATAGCACTGGTAAATCCATCTTTCACTCTCTCCAGGATGAATGTTGTTGCTCAGAACTTGGCACAGTGCTCCACATATAGTTTAAATAGGACTTTATATCACTGTGATATAATCTACCCCCTTTAAAAGGTTTGCATTCCTTTAGCCTTTTGAAATTTTCTGAATTTTTCTGATGCATTTTAATGATCTTTGTGCCTGAAACCTTCAGGTCCAAAGTGGAAGACCTTGCATTTGCTTACCTTGAAATTATTTTCCAATAGTTATTTCCATTTGCTTCATGTATTAGGTTTCTTTTTAATTTAATGCTTCCATCTACATTGTTTACAATGTTGCCATCTTAACTTCTTTGCAAAACTTTGATATATGACCCTTTACTCTAATTGTCTTACTCACTTACAAATATGTGAATAGTTGCAGCCCTTGACAAGATGCCTGAGAGACTCTGGCAGTCACATAGTGTTAATTGCCACACAGCTCCACTAAACTAGATTTGATTCTGATTTTGGATGCTGTCTGTGTGGAGTTTGCATTTTCTCCCTGTGACCACATAGGTTTCCCCAGGTGCTCTGGTTTCCTCCCACATACCAAAGGCAGGCAGATAGGTTAATTGGCTACTATAAGTTTCCCCGTATAGGTGGGTAACAGGAAAATTAGGGCAGAGTTGATAGACATGTCTGAGAGAAAGGGTTGCAGTGAAATACATGGGGAATGTGATTGGTGGGAGTGCTCCGAGAGCCAGCAAGGACTTGACGGCTTTAGCAGTTGTAAGAAAATATAACAAATATGAAATTCCTGCATCTGCCCATTATCCTTACTCACTGTCTCCTGCTGCTCAGGCAGTTTCCTCAACAGGTCAAAAATTTGCTTTCAATCCAAATACTTGTGCTCAAGGTGGCAGTGTTTTATGAAGAACTTTATCAAATGTCTTCTGGAAATCCATCTGAGAAGCCATGGACACTCTCAAGATAACCACTTCAGTTATCTTTCAAAAAATTCAGTTAGACTCAGTCTAACCTGGATGAACCTATGCTTCTCCTCTTTAATAGGCTGACAAATTTTAGAGCATTCAATCACTCAATTCTTCATTGTAGAAGCAGTTGATCACAGATGTTAGGCTAACTGCTCTAATACTTTCTGCTCTCCCTCTCTCAACTTTCTTACATAGTAAAGTAATGCACATAATTTCAGTGTAAAGGAATGGTTCCTAAATCAAAAGTTCTTGGGAAGGCAACACCGAGGGCATGTACAATGTCCTCATTTAGTTCCTTTAAACTCCTGGAGTAGAAACTACTTGGCCCTGGGAGATTGTGGCTCTTTAATACCATCATTTTCTTATTTACCTATTTATTTATTAAAGTTCAGGATGTGAGCATCCTTGGCAAGTCCAGAATTTATTAACCATCCCTAATTGCCCTTGAGAAAGTGGCAGTGAGCTGCAGTCCTTGCAATTAAGGTATTTCCACAGTGTGTTTGGACAGGCAGTGCCAAGGTTTAGACCCAGTGATAATGAAAGACTGGCACACTTCCAACTTGGAAAGAAACTTCATGGTGCTTCCATGCACCTGCTGGGTAAGCTGTCCTTCTTGGTGAGTGGCCGTAGGTTTAGGAGTTGTTGTCAAAGTAGCTCAGGTGAGGAACAACAGTACATTTTGTGATTGGCACACAACACAGTCAATGTACCCTGGTAGTGGAGGGAATGAATGCTTACGGCGACTAATAGTACCCCATTCAAGTGGCTGCTTTGTTTTGGATGGTGGTGAGCATCTTGGAACTGCACTCATTCAGGCAAGAGGAGAGTATTCCATCACTCTCCTGACTTGTGCCTTGTGGATGATGGAAAGTGTTTGGGATACCTGGATGGGAGTTACTCAGTTAGAATACACAGCCTCCAACCTGATCTCGTTGCCATGGTATTTATGTGGCAGGTCCAGTTGAGTTTCAAGTCAGTGGTGAACCCCAGGACATGGATGGTGGGGAACATGGTGATATTAATGCCACTGAATATGAAAAACAGGTGGTTTGACTCCCTCATGTTGGAGATGATTATTACCTGGTATTCTGTGGCCTGAATGTTATCTAGGTTCTGTTGCATCTTGGTTTCTGAGAAGACGTTTGGTCCAAGAACACTACCCTCCCTGAGGAGCTCTTGCGGTGATGAATTTGGACAGGAGTGATTGAACTCTGACAACAGCAGCCATCTTCATTTTGCAATATATGCCTCCAACCATTGGAATGTTTTCCTCTCGATTTCCCCTCTTACCAGATGCTGCACTTGGTCAAATGCAGCCTTGATGCCAAGGGCAGTCACTCTCATCTCAGCTACAGTCTATGAATGGACCAAGGCTGTGATGACATCTACAGCTGAGTATTCCCAGCAAAACCTGAATTATGCATCAGTGAACAACTTATTGATGAGTGAGTGCATCTTTGTGGCACTGTCAATGACACTGTCCATCACTTTGTTGATGACTGTGAGAATAGAATGATTGTGTGGTAATTTGCCAAATTGGATTTGTTCTGCTTTTTGTACATAGGACATACCTGGGAAATCTTTCACACCGTCATATAGATGCCAGTGTTGTAATTGTATCGGAACAGTTTGGCCAGTGGTAAGTGAGTTTTGGAGCATCAATCTTCAGAACTTCTGTATTCAGCTCTCTCTGTTGTTTCTTAATATCATTTGAATTGAAATGAATTGACTGAAGACTGGCTTCTGTGATGGTGGGGATCCCTTCTCTTTAGCAATTACACCACCTTTAAGGCTAGGGATTTTCTTGGAGCTTTCTCCTCTTCTTAGTTGTTTAATTGTCCATCACCAAATGTAATTAGATGTGAGAAGACTGCAAAACTTTGATCTGATCTGTCATCTGTGGGATCATTTAGCTTGGTCTGCTATATGCTTTTTAAGCTGATTAGCACAAAAGTAGTCTCGTGATTTATCTTTGCCGGATTGGCACCTCATTTTTAATTCTGCCTGGTGCTGCTGCTTGAATGCCCTCCGCACTTCTCGTTAAACTGGGATTGATCCCATGGCTTGATTGTAATAGCAGAGTGAGTGATAGGCTGGACTGAGGTTACAGATTATGGTGGTGTACAGATCTGTTTCTAGTCGATCCCATTTAGCACAATTGTTGTGCCACATAATGCCACAGTAATGTTCTAATGAAGAGTCCCTGAAGCAAAACTTTGATTCTGTTTCTGCTGGCTGAATCCTGATCGCTAATTCGATATCCGGTTCCTCAGAATGTCTCCCATGGGCTATCATTTTCATCCATTATATACACCGATGCAAAATAATTATTAAATATTTTCATATTTCCATATTTTCATATAAACTTCCAATATTATCAGTTTTCAAGAGGCCCATGTTACTTCTTTCCACCATGTTCTTTCAAATATTAGTAAAATATTTGTGTGCTGATTTTGATTTCCCACATTTCTTGTAAGATTTCCTTTTGTTAGCTTACTTTGTTCTGTCAGATTTTATTGCTCTTTTTATCTCTCCTAACTATGAGGATTTGTGATAGCTCTTATATGTTTGTATACCTTTTCTTTCAGTTTAATGTTATCTACTTTAATGTCTCCTCTTGCTGTTTTCACTGGCAAGTACAGCACTTGGCATACAGGGATATAAATTCATCTGATCTATGCTAAATTCCCTGAGGACACCTCCTGTTGGTCTACTGTTGCTTTATATCCTAACAGGTTTTCCTAGTTTACTGTGGACAATTTTGTTCTTATACTAAGGCAGTTAGTCTCACCTCAATCTAGAAGCTCAGTAGCTATTTTATGCTTTTCCCTTGTTCATATTATGATCATGATTGAATAAATGCTCATTCACCATTGCATTGTTAAATAAATCTACTCATAAATCATTGCTATCTCTGACATGTCCTACACCCTCTTTTGTTCTGAGCCATATTATTGCAGAAGACTATCCATCATATACAAAATATTCATTATCTTTCTGATATGAACAAGCCTGCTCATTCCAAAATAAATATAATCTAAAACCTCCCCTTAAAACTATTCTGCTTTTACTACATTTATCTATTTTTGAATCTATGCATTCCACTAATTCACACCTGTTCTCAGCATAACTCCCATGGTAGCCTTAAAATCCTATTCTATTTTTTAACTTTGCCGTTAAAGTTTCTATTGCCCAGTTTCCTCTTCTTATTCCCCCTCTTGTCAATGGGTGAATTCATACTTAATTACAAAGGTGACTGCTCCATCCTTCCATTTTCCATGTCTGTCTTGTATATCTTATAAAGGGGCACATTTAATTTGCAGTCATAATCATCGTGTGGCCATGTCTCCGCACTGGCTTCTATGCTTTTCCCTCCAAGTTGAATTAGTACCACATTTCATTTGATTTGTTGCTATTACTTTGTGCATTTTTATAAGGAGGCTTATTTTGGCCACTAAACCTAATCCATCCTTCTGCTCCAATATTTTACTCATATGTTTCTTATTTCCCTCTCCTGGTTTTAATTAGTTTATAGCTTTTAGTTTTCCCTGAACCTGTAGCACCTAATGCACAGATATTAACTAGTACTTTATTCCCTTTGTTTTTGTTTATTATAGAGATTTTCCTCCTGAGCCCTCCTTTACCATTTACTGGTTTGATGTCCCCATGTTTCTGTTAGCACCTTATTCCCAGCCTAGTTTATCCCAAAGGTACAGTTTTTTTCTCTCCCAATACTGGTGAGGATCTCCCATGAGATGGAACCACTCCATCCCACATCACTCTTTCAGCCATATGTTTACTGTAATCTCGTTATCCTTAAATCACTTTGCACATGGTTCAAGGAATAAAGATTCTAACCCCTTGAAATCTCTGCTACTCATTTGCAACATTCCTCCCACTAATTGGTTTCCTAGTGGAAATTCATCTGAGCTGAGTTGTTAGAGAGAAAAAAAATAATTGACCAAGGATGTCAGCCAGATAAGCCACACACCAGAAACCACACAATCAAAGAGGTATCTCATTTTGACTTTGATTAATGATTTGTTTATTTGTACATTGTTCATGGAGATACATTAAACCAAAAGGAACTGCACTGTCGGCCCTGTGGCACCACTAGGATATAAGACCACAAACCCATCAAAATGACTGTTCCAATTTTAGTTCCCGGTCTGTTTTTCAGGAGAATGACTTCTTAAACGTCCTCTCACAGTTCAGAGTAAGTGAAGAATAGTCTTGACTAATAAGGTTGTCCCTTTCCTAAACTTGGTAGTCTCCTCAAGATTGCCCCTTTTATGAATAATGCCAAGAATCACAATGATTATTGATGAATTTCCTCTTCTGTAAAGTGAGAGCAGGAAAAACTGCAAACGTGCAGATTGGTGGATATTTAACAGAGGACATTAGTAGAAGTGTTAGGTAGGATATTGATTTTCTCTATTTTACATGCTGATTGCTATGTTATCCTTTGAGAATTTCTTTCTTCCACCCCCACCGATCTCAGATTTTTGGCATTCATTATTTTGTTTTAGTCTCAGGATTTCTGTTACTTGTTTTCTGGGATTTATGTCTTAAATTTCACTTATCAGAGATTTTATATTTCAACATAATTTAGTTCGTTGTTGCCCTAAAATGAACAAAAAGCTTAGAATTCATATTTAGTTACACTTGGAAAAAAATATTACTGGGAAGTGCTGCAGAGTTTTTCCAGTGTGCTTTATTGTGGAAGAAGCTCAGGACCATAATTGGAACAACATTGGAGAGAAAAAAAGAACTTTGTTCTGGCAAAGGAAATTTATAAACACTCAGGGCAAAAAGCAGCTGATCCCAGGATTTGTTTACTTGTACATTGTCTCATACCAAATTATATACTCCATATGAAAATCAAAAGAAATGCAGGAAATCTAAAATTAAAATAAAAAATTGCTGAAAATACACAGTTGGTCAGGCCACATCTAAGAGAAGAGAAACAGTGTTAATGTTTCAGGTTGAAGACCCTCTGTCTGAACTGGGAAGGACACAAACCCTTAAGCTGCAGGGCAGGTGGAGGAGAGGGATATCTCTGTTAGGCTAAAACTGGGATGACCATTTAGCTGTAAACAAGGTTATGTGGTCAAAGGATGAATGGGTGCCTTTAGAGAGTGAGAACATAGACAAAAGAATGTAGGAGTTGAGAAATGCAGAGCAGGCAGACATGCCCAGCAGATCAAGCTGGGCATATTCTCCACCTCCAGAAAAAAAAGAAAAAGAGAAAAAAACATATAGGCTGAGCTGATATCACTAACAGATGACTGATACCAACAGAGAAGTCAAGTTCCTGAAGTCCATAGTGTGGTCTCCTCCACAATGGAGAAACCAAATACAGATTGGGGACTGCATTGCAGAACACCTGCATTCAGTCAGCAGGAGTGACCCAGAGCCCAGAGGTCTGAGAATTAAAGTGCGCCAACTTTAATTCTCCACCCCACTCCCACTCTGACCTATCGGCCTGTGGCCTCCTGCATTGTTATAATGAGGCCCAAAGCAAGCTTGAGGAACAGCGCCTCATCTTCTGTTGGGCACGTTGCAGCCTTCGGAACTCGTACTGAACTATACAAGTTCGGTTAACTTGATTTCTCTGTCTGTACCAGTTGTCCATCTGTGATATTGGCTCAGCTTACTTGTTTTTTCAGCAACCATTTGCAACTTAGCTGTTGGCTTATTCCTTTTGGCTGGTGGTGTGTTTGTACAAGCAGTTGTTACTCTTCAAAGCTGACTTAATTTGCAAAGCAAAACTGCAGGATATTTCAAGTGCTGAAGAAGTTTTAGCTGATTTTAACAAGCCAGCTTTGTAAATATTAGCTTGCATTCCCCTTGAAGTACACCATGAGTGGAAGAATCCTGACCATGGCAAGCCTCTGGAAGAGAAAGGCAAAAAGGCCCCATTCCACCATTGAGGTCATGGAATCTCAAGGAGGAGCAATACTCAGACCTCTGGGCTTCTGTAAGTTTATCCTCGCTGAAATCTGCCACCTAATGCAGCCACATCTGCAACAAATTAAGTGTCCTGGACCCATCCAGGTCAGAGATACTTGCAATATCTCACAATCTTCTGTCAACTGTTGCACAAGAAAAGTCACTGAAGCTCTTCATTCAAAGAGAGATTCACATTTCACCCTCTTTTGCCAGACACCAGTAGATGAAGGGTTTGATATGTTGATAAAGGTGTGCGCGGTTGCTAATTGCGACCTCAAGCAATTCTGTGAAGTTATTGGTTTTCTCATAAGGCTGCAAACAAGTTCTAGGGTCTGACTCCTGGCCTGGTGCTATATTGTCCCACTGTCTTATAAACCACTGCCTGGAAGACCTCCTGGCTCCATCAACCAGACCTTCTCTACTTCCTATCTCCTTCAGCAAGGCTCCAGAGCATTGTCTGAAACCTTCAGAGCCCACCTCTCATGCCTTGTGTCATTCTTCAGAGCCCACCTCTCATGCCTTATGCCCAGGTCAGATTAATTTTCTGCTTGGCTGCCATTTCCTGCTGTAGTGAAACTTCACCTCCCCTTTAAGCAGTGCAACCTAGCCTCTGATTATAATATCTTCATGATATCCAGCCCAGCACTAACATGAGAAGTTGTGTCCACGCAAACCAGGAACATGTGAGGCAGTAGCTCTACTGGTTTATTGACTGGCACTCCATCATTCATTCCTTCCTCCACTGACTCAGGGTGGCTAGAATCCGAAAGCATCTCTCAAAGTCACAGCCGCCACCACCATGAGGGACAAGGACATGTGGTACATGACAGCACCACCCCCTGCAGGTTCCCCTCCAAGCTGCACAATGTCCTGACTCAGAAATATATCATTGCTGCTTCATTGTTGCTGAATCTCAAGCCTATTCAGCAATATTGTGGGAGTACCTTATGCAGAAGGGCTACAGTAGTTCAGGAGGGTGGTTCACCACCAGTTTCTCAAGGGCATATAGGAATGGGCAATAAATGCTGGCCTTGAGAGTAAAGCCAACACCTGAGAAAGAAATAAACCAGAAAAATGAGAGGCAACTTGATAGAGGTACATAAGATTATGAGAGACGTAGATAGAGTGGACAGCCAGCACCTTTTCCCCAGGGCAGCAATGGCCAATATCAGAGGACATCTGTTTAAGGTCAGAGGAGGAAAGTTTCAGAGGTAGGTTTTTTACACAGCGAGTGGTGGGTGCCTGGAACGCACTGCCCGGGAGTGGTGGTAGAGGCTGATACAATAGCAACATTTAAAAGACTCGTAGATAGGCACATGGATGTAAGAAAAATGGAGGGTAATGGGCTGGTAGGAGGGAAGGGTTAGATTGATCAAGGAGTAGGTGTTTATATAGGTTGGCACAACATCGTAGGCCAAAGGGCCTGTACTGTGCTGTCCTGTTTTATGTTGTGACAGAATAATTCTCTGTTCCTAATTTGAATAAGCAACTGACCACATGAAAAGCTTGCCCAGAGGGCCTTACCACTACCATGCCTGGCCAGACAGTGGCGAATCCAGCAAGGGAGTAACTCACTTCTGAAGAGGGTTGTGGCAGGGGCAGAAGGGTGAACTGGATACTCACATAATATCACAGAGGAAAACAGCCTTTGATACTGAAGAGCTGAAGGTCTAATTGCAGGTGGTGTTGATGTCGACCTACTGTATTTGGGGCTGAAGGAATCTATCCTGTAAAAGCACACATGGAAGCTCATGGAAATATTGGAATTTACAAGTATGCTTGTACCTAGATTGAAATGATGAACTGTGCTTTGTTTGTCATGCTCAACTGGTTCTTCATCTCTAGTAATGTAAAATGTGCAAAGTGTTCCGCAGGAAAGAGAGAACTCCAGGTATGTCTGGTTTATTAGAGGTTCTTCTTAGACTGTGCATGTGCACCCTATTGTGCATAGAGCCATGCAGTCATATTGCACGTATTTACGTATATCACAATGGGAGTTAAGAAGAGGTGCTGACCTTATTATTTTTAGCAGTGGCTTTTTATGTTTATTGCAATTGCGTTGTATTTTTGTGTCTACTTTGCAATACTTACTTCAGACACTCTTTCCAGAGGGTATCTGATGATCGTGCACGACTGCATCTCCCAAAGTATAAGGCGGTTTTGTCATGTCCAACTTTAAACCTATTCTGGGTTCTTATGCTTGTTGTATGAAGCTGAGTAAATGGACTTAAAATGTGGGTTTCTCATGGTTTAATTCAATTCCTTTTCTTCTCCACTGCATTTTACTTTTGGATTCAATTTCAATTTCAGGCTCTTGGCATTACTGGAAGTTCTTAAGGACCCAGGGATATGAGAAATAGATGCAGGAGTTGGCCAAACTACCCTCCAGTCAATTCCACCATTCAATAAGATTAAGGTTGATCAGATCTTTGGCCTCCATTTTTCTGCTACATTCCCATAACCTTTGATTCTTCTGTAATCCCAAAAGCTTTTTCAGCAATAGTTGAAAT
Organism: Pristis pectinata; assembly: GCF_009764475.1. Lineage (NCBI taxonomy): Eukaryota > Metazoa > Chordata > Chondrichthyes > Rhinopristiformes > Pristidae > Pristis > Pristis pectinata. Next base: position 114,126,706 of record NC_067407.1, read on the forward strand.
GACTCAAACACTTTAGCATTCACAGCGTGCTGGACTGAGAATTACAAAGATTCACAACCCACTGAGAAAAAAACTTCTCCTCATCCAGTATTAAATGGCTGGTGCCTTGTTCCAATCCTTAATTTAGTGTTGTCTGAAGACTCAGTACTTGAGGATCATAGCACAATCACTGATCAACACCCTTTTATAGGGAAAGTTCACAGCAGGATTTGGCCATAATTATCACTCTGGCTCCTACACCATCTTTTGCTTCTGATTTTCCTTCTTTGTGGCCAAACAATTTTGCCACAAGGACACAGATGGAGCAGATTTATTGCTGGACACAACTTAGAAACATTGTCAAACATAAAAGATGCTTTTATCATCAGCAGCAAATCTTGTGAGATAGCTTATTTTTAAATCTGTTCTTGAATGTATCTATGGGTGATAGTGGAGGGATTCACTCTGGTTGCCCCAAGGATCTAGCAGTGGGACTTCTTCCAATGCTCTTTGTTCAGCTGACTAACCCATAGCAGAGAGTATTAAGAGTTAGTTGTATAATTTGACTGGAGTCATGTGTGGGCAGATTCACTTTCTTGAAAACTTCCCTAGAATGTGGTTTATGCAAAACTCTGATAGCATTCACAATAGCAATTTTTCCATTGTTGCCTCACAAGCAGCTTACCTTTTAAATATGGACTTACAATTTAGCATTCAGTTGCATTACCAGCACCACGTACTCCCATCAACATCCTGGGGTGTCACAAGTGGCTAGAAACTCAGCAGGGTCAGACACATATCATGATTACAAGAGCAGGTCAGAGGCTGGCTGACTCACCTTGTGACACCACAAAACCTTACTACCATCAGGACCATGAACAAATACCCTCCACTTGTCCGGGTCATTGCATCAATAAGAACTCTCAAGAGGTCTGATCATCCAGGCCAAAGCACCCCTTGGACACCCCATCAACTACCCTAAACCTTCATTCTCTTCACCACTGGTACACAGCAGCTGCAGTGTGTACCATCCATTAAATCTGCTGCACTTACGCTGCTCAGCTACTCTGACAGCACTGTCCGGACTCACAGCCTCTATCACCAATAAGGAAAAGGGCAGCAGGGACATGGGGAATCCACCACCGGCAGGTTCCTGTAGTGAGTCTAGTCGCAGAACCAGAGGTCAGAGACCCTGGCAGCTGGCCTCCAGCTCATTTCTCATTTCCACATCAGAGACCAACTGATCCATGAGCAGGACATTGTTGGCCACTCTCTATAGAATCAACACCTTGAGGCAAGTATAGTTCAGCACAATACATCTCAGTCACTATTTCAGCATGGTAACTATCCTACTTTATCGGCTTTGCTGGGCAGTTTCTTTAGGATTTGTGGGCAAGTAGCTTTGAGCCTGTAGACCGATTGTCAGGGATCTGCACATCTCCTTTGGCACTGATTAAAATACAATTTTGAGACAGTACTAGGTGACAGCCAAAAGTTAAACAGAAAGGTGGACAATTTCTAATTTTTTTAATCTTCCTATATGACAAGGCATTTACTGACCATCCACAGCTGCACTTGAAATAATAGTAGTGAGCTGGAGTCTCAAATTGTTGTAGTCCTTGCAGTGGAAGTACCCCTGCAGGGTTGTCGGGTAGTGAGCTGCAGGATTTTCCTCTGGTGATGAAGAAGAAATGTTAATGCACTTCCAAACCGCAGTGCAGTATGACTTGGAAGAGAACTTGCTGGTTGTGCCTGTAGCCCTCAGAAGTTTTTCTAGATTTGTGAAGCCTTGGCAGCTCTTGCAGAATCCTTACCCCACAGAGAAGTATTATTAACTATTAAAAAACTGAATGAAAGAGATGTAGTTTATTGATAGGGACATGAGAAATAGGAATAGTAGGTAATTTAGTCCCTTGAGTCTGGTCCACCATTCAACAATTCATGATTGATCTTCTACCTCAAGCACCACGCTTCTGCATTATTCCCATATTCCTTGATTTCCCTTGTTTTGAATGCAGTCAATGACTAAGCCTCCATAGCCCTGCGAGGTACAGAATTCTAAAAAATCACTATGAAGACATTTCTTCTCATTTCAGTCCTTAATGGCCTCACCCTTATTTTGAGTTTCTGACACCCTCAGTCGAGACTCTGTGGCCAGCGAGCTCATCCTTTCTGTGTATACCCTGTTGAATCCTCCAAGAATTTTATATATTTTGGTGATCTCTCATTCTTCTAAATGCTAAGGTGGGCCAAGTCTACTCTATCTCTCCTCATATGATGGACCTGCCATCCCAGGAATTAATATGGATCAGTGAAAATTCACTGGACTCCCTCAATAACAAGTGTATCTCCTTCTAGGTGAGGAGACCAAAATTATACACAGCACTCCAGATGCAGTCCTACCAAGATCCTATATAATTGTGGTAAGACATCTTTATTTGCGTTAAAATTCTCTTGCAATAAGGACCAATGTATTAGTTGCCTTCATCACTGTCTGCTGCACCTGCATGTTAGCTTTAAGTGTGTATGAGAACACCCAGGTCCTCATTAACATCAACATTTTCCAATCTCTTACTGTTAAAGAAACACTCAAAATTTCTCTTTTTTTCTAGTAAAATGGACAACATCGTGTTTTTCCACATTGGACTTTATCTGCCATATTGTTGTCCACTCTTAGCTTTACTATATCTTTAAGCCTTTCTGTACCCTCATCAGTTGGCAGCATTTACTTTGGGTCAAACAATATCTTTAGCTTCATCCAGTCCTACTTCTTATGATTTCACAGATTCCATGAGGATCTTTTATGAACTGACTTGAATCCTCAGGAGGCCTTTTGAAAGTGTATACATTTTAACACTGATTTTGAGTTTCAGTTGAAAAAGTGCAGCCCCCGATTTTCTGCCCATTAATATGATGTACGGAAAATTAGGCACTGCTTTTCTGAATATCCCCAACAGTGCTCCCTGCAAGCATCCTTCCTCACTGTGGGATAACTGATACAGGAATTGATCTTACAGTTGCTAATTATATATTTTGTTATCATGCCAGTGATAATTATATATATAATTACATACTTAAAACATCAAAGTCATACAACACACTTTTGCAAAATTCCCAAATGTCTCAAACACTGCAGAACAGTTCAGTTTACACCTCTCATATCATTACAGACCGAGCTCTCTTGAATAATTTATCAGGTTAAAGATTGAATTCTGTCTTTTTAAAATTGTGTGGGCATACTTTTTCATAATCCCAATGGCAACATTTATCCTTTTCCTGCATTTTTAAGGGAAAGTGTCTTTATGTAGACCAGCCTTAGTTACTCTCAGCAGAGAGAAAAAAAATCCAATTCTAACCCCATTGCACTGAAGAGTGAAGTCACAATTAATCCATGAACAAGCTCAGTCCTGACAGGAGGTGTCAAGCCATTGCAGCTTCAAAGCTTCATGCAGTTTTCAAGTGCTAATAGGGCCATTCAGCTGTAACTGCTTAATTCATGGTTATTAAAGAAAATAAAAATAATGATTTACTGGCCTTAATGAGTTCTGTGGTTTGAACAAACAGTAAATCGTAAATTGAGATCTATGGTCTGTTATCCTCCTGTCTTGAAATAGCTTGATAATTGACTAAATTTGCAACAAGATCAGTCTTGTTTGTTAAAGTTTGCTTAGGTTTGTACTAATTTGTGAGTGGGCTGAATAAGTCCTGGTTTAGCATAAAGCTACACAGGGATCGGCAAACCAACAAAGTTGTTTCTAAAGGTTTCATAATAATATCTACTTCAAATAAAAGCTCTTCAATGTGACCACTTCAATTATACTTGTGATGTGGTTACTTTAAGGTAATCTGCAATTTTACTTCCATAAAAATTCATAACATGCAGGAGACTCTTGGTGCACCAAATTAGTAAACCTATTTTCCTGGTGTGCATGGAAATTATAGGTGAGATATTCATAAAACTACGCATGAACATATTAGATTAGATGGCCAGAGCAGACAGAAGAACAGTTTCCATTGGAAGCTAAAGTTAAGAAATTTTGATACCCCACCTACAATCAATTCCTTTTGAATATTTTGCTGGTCATATAACCACACGCCTCGAACTCCTTCACCTTGTAAAAATGATCATCCATTTTAACATCAACTGCTTAAATATGCAAGGAAAACGGAAAAAGATTTTCATGATCTGTTGACATTTTTGCGTAAGCACTTTGCAGCTTATTCCGAGAGATTAAAGTATAGATCTTGGAAACACCACCACAAGCCTGGAGATTTGGAAAGCTCATCCCTATGATTCAATATGTCCAAGAACAATTGCAGGAAAGTCTGCTTCCACATGTTTGCAAATGATACCAGGAATGGATCACAGGAGTTTTCAGAAGAATTTTGGTTAGTTCCACAGACCATACCTGAGTAAAGAATGGTTTCTGTTTTTTACAGACGTCCATAAATCAATTTTGTCCGTAAGTTGGAAAATACACAAAAGTTCACTCATAAGAATAATATAAGAAGAACGATTACTAAAAGTGTAGAAAGAGAGGAAACTAGTTCTGCCATTTATAGGAATGAACATATGCATGTACATTGGAATTTTGGATTTAATATCATGGGAGCTTGTTTGCATGTAGGGGTTTCCATAAGTTGTGCAATCGTAAATCGGAGATGGCCTTTATTAATTATAACATTGATCCAATTAGGCAACTCATAGTTTTGCTGCTTAAAGAACTTCAGCGTTATTAGGTTGACTGTAGTGCTGAGCTGAGAGAATCAAATTATTATATGGCAACTGTGAGGTTTCTCTGTAGATGAAAAATTGATGGTACAGGGTAATCTGATTATGTGGAAACAACATTTCTCATAAGAGGATGAGTATTAATCAGGCTTCTATCTGTCCCAGTTATAACCCAGCCCAGGCCACTGGAAAACTGATGCCTGGAGCCTCCACCTGTTGACACTGAGGCTACACCTGAAGAGTTGTAGGCTGGTTCCAAACATACCATTTAATAAATACAACCACTTAGTCATTGCCTTGGCTATTCTCTGTCTGATTTAGAAATATCCCACATTGTAAAGTTGTAGATATAGATTTGAGGCCCTCCATTACCCTTACAGGAGCAAACTTTGCCTTCATCTCATATCTTGAGCAATTTTTTCTTCCCTTGAAAAAAAACGATGTTGGCTCCTGGCTTGGAACCTACTATTCCCTCAGCCAATGTTCTGTTAGGCTTTTATTCATTCATATGGATTGGGGTGTCTCTAAATCTCAATACTACTAGTCTTTGACTTTCACTTCCTGCACAATGAATTGAGTTCTTTGATGGTGAAATATTATTCCACTTGATTTTTCTATGTGGGGATAAATTTTTGTTTTTACAACGTCAAGAGACTAAATGCCTCTTAAGTAAACAAACTATATAATGTTAAATTGCTTGAGGATGCTGAGGAGAAATTTGAGGGTTTCCATTTCTTTATTAAATGACATATGGATCTAAGTTTCCAAGATCTGTGCCACCAAGAGCATTAAATATTAACAGTGGTTTATCTAAAAATTGTAGCGGGCACAGTCAGCATTTTTTGGTTCATTGACATCAATGGATGAAACATTGCTGGCATTCTCTATCCTGTGGGAATATAAGCCCTCCAAGTCTTTTGGAATAGTTCTGTTTAGTTTACAAGGTTCTATATATCCATTTTATGAGATCTAATCGAGATATTAAGGATAAAAAATCCAGCTGTTTCAAGTCAGACTATAAGTGTAGTATCTTCTCTAATAACTTTGTTTCCCTCTGCACATTGGCTTGTTTCCCATTTTATGATCTACAGTCTCATTAGACTGCTTTGTTTCTGTGATTGCTTGTTTGCATTATCTTAAAGGCAGCATTGAAATGTCAGATGCTATGGATCAACTTAAAGATAGTGAACATGCTTCACATTTCAACTTCCAGCTAACACTGTGTACAATCCTGTGTTCCACTTGGTTACTGGCCAATGTTTCACATCTGATTCTGGACACGTTTGAATATGCTTCAATAAAAAAAAATATTCCTGTGATTCTGTCAGTCCTCTCTTGTTATGGCTCCAAGCCTGAGGTGAAACCATCACCATTTCTAAACAACGTTTTTCATATTTTCTTCATAATGTTGATGGTACGATTGCACAGTGATAATGTACCCGCATAAATACCACAGGAGGACATTGATAGTTTGGCTCACCCTCAATTCTTCAGCATACCCTTATGACTTACATGATTTTAATAGTCACTGCGATATTATAACATGTATAAAATATATGATTGAATGTATTGTTTAAAAAAATCCTTCAGTTGCTTTCCCAATGACTCAGCAGAATAATCTACCTTCTGCCTTGATACCAAGCTGTACAGATCAGAAGGCTCCCATGTTCAGTCCTTACTCAATGCTGGATGACCTGGTCTGAACCAGTCTGATGGTGGATGCTCTATAAGTAGACTGAATACTTTCATGTAATAAGTGGGAAAATCAGGTCACGTTTGTGCTGCTAACTTCTATCCAATGGCTCTGAAATATGTTGAGAATCAATCATGATATAAATTTGCTTAAAAAAAGCATTGATTGAGAGAGTTTGCAGGAAATTGCCACTTTGAGAAAGAATGGCAAGTAGTTCTTCAAAAGTGCCGGAGGCACTAATCTGAGCTCCAGCAAGCAGTGTGCTACCAGGAGATGCTGCATTGCTGCACATTCCTCATATAGTAAACCATTTGCTCCATGGTTGATTCAAGTGTTGCATTGACCAGAGTGATGGAGTTGATCTCCCTCATGCTTTGTGTCAAGTTATAGAGGTTCATTGGTAAGCAACCCTGTGTAGCTAAATGGCACCGACGTCTACATTATGGAGCTATCAATTTTATTTTACAATATGCTTCAACATGGCTGTCATCTGTGGTAAGTTTCCCCCCCAACAGGTGTTTCCTAGATCATCTATAATCGCTGGCCTTCAGTGCACTAGTATTGGGTGCATCTTTGTGTGGACCCATCTAGTATAAACTCTGAATGGTGCATGGTCCCAGTGGCCCTGCTGATTAATGCAAGAGTATGACTGAATAATTCTGACCCACTCTCCTTTTGCCCAGTCAGGGTCCTGTGCAGATTTTAAACCTGAACTGGAAGAACTGCGGGTGACAAGGAACCCAGAAAGTGAACGAGGTTGCTGAATGCAGATGCATTTGGTTATGTGAAAACCTTTGTATCTTTCAGACATGTGCTACATTTTGTGAGACATTGTTTTTTTAGTTTGAACCTACTTCATGTACACAACAAATAATCTAATGAACTGCTACTGTTTACCACATCTGAAACTCAACCAATACATACTAATTGAGAAGCTATACCCATATACTTTTTGCCTTATAAAAATGCCCAGAAACTGGACCTCAAAAGTTTTACAATAAAATTTACATGTTATGATGTATGGACATTATTATCCTTCATTGTTTCCTCATTACTTATTGATTGTTTAAATGTCTGTTGACGTTCTCTGTGGATTGTTAAAATACTTGCTGCCAACTCTATGCCCTGCAACTTTCTAGGCCATGCTACAATAAATTGCATTGTATTGTACTCTGTGTCAAATAGCTTTCTACTTCTGTTACTCTGTAAATCTCCAAGATTAATGAGCTTGGCCTGTGACTGTTTTGCCTCCCTAATTTGATTTACGAGGAACAGCAGTTCAGGGTGGAAATTTGTCACATTACTATCAGCTCTGCTTCAGTACTTTTGATAAAAGCAACAGCTGAGTGAAATTCTTAAGGTGCTTAAAAAGAACTGTTTGTGCAAACTGTATAATTTATAAATTATGGGACGGCAACAATTTTCAATTAAGCTGGTATATCTTAACCCAAATAAAAAAACAAAGTTGTCAGAAATTCAGAAAAAGTTGATGCCAAGGTCAAAATCGTAAGAGAAGCACATTCCAGAACAGTTATTTGTATGGCCAAGGCAGCAGTGTGCTTCACTGTATTTTATTCTACAAGATGCATAAAAGGGAAGGTGGCAATCAGGCAGGTGACATTACCTGTTTCATCCCCTCAGAATAGAGTGAATTTCCTGTATTGGACAATCCATCACTAGCACTAGTACCCTTCCATACCTAATCAGAGGATGAAAATAATTACTCAGGAGAAAAAGCTGAAACCACAGCACTCAAATGTACAGTTCACTCAATGTTACTCAACTGTACAAATTTTAATAAAATTCCATTTCTTTCTGGTTTGCATTCCTCTTAGGGGTACAGAATTACCATTTCAATCTTGACCTCCACAGCTTTCTATGCATCTTTTTTGCCCTTTGTAGTATACATTAGTATGTGTACCTTGGGAAATGAGCATATCATCTATCTGATAGTATGTTGTACCAGACACTGCCCTTTATTTGAGAGTTACTGATTTACCGTTCTATCTCTGTTTATTTGGTTACACAAACAGCAACAAAGAGAAATATTAAGACTCTACAGCCATGCAATAAGCCATCTACGTTCTAAACTCTGAAATTCCCCTGCTAAATTTCTCAGCTTTTTACTCATCCTTCCTTAAAGACAACTTTTGTCCACAGCCTCATGTTTATTCTGCCTAACATTTTCTCCTTTGGCTTAACATCCGATCTTCTCTGAATATGCTTCAGAGATATTTTGGAAAGTTTTTCTATACATCAAAGTTGCCATTCTAACAGAACATTCGAGCACCATTCTTCACCAGAGGAAGAATAATATGTTAGTTGTTACATTTGAAGTGATTTTTGTCCAGCTGATATATTAGCCAGGCAGTGTGTTGAACAGTCTCCTTTTAAAAAAGAGTTGGATAAACACTTATTTGACATAGAATTAGTGGTTCTAGGCTCAGGTGCAGGGATAGATGAACAAATAATTGAGTACTTCAGAAGCGGAATGACTTTCAAGGGCTGCAGGCTGTACCAGTCAACATGTAGGAACAGATGTATATTCTAGAGTGTAGTTTGATTACCCTGGGGATTTGCTGCAAGTACTGATGCAGAGCAGTTCTACATCTCCTGAAAGAAAGGGCCTGTTGGATTAAATGACTTCTTGTCACTTTTTTTTACGTGTGACCATATGACAGCCAGCCTGGTGCACAATAATGTCTCAGTTCTGCACAGAAATTGTTTTAACCGAACTGGGTGGCAATCAGACTTTTCCTCTCAGTGTTTAGAATTACCATCGTCACCAGTGGAAAACAGGGAAATGCTAAGTCCTGCTCAGTCCACCTTCCTGCCAGCACTTGCAGTTCGGATGTCCGGAAGGGTAGCTGAAGGAGTTAAGGCATGAAAGTGGTGGTAGATCTTACTGTTGAACTTTCTCATTGTTTCTGCCACTGCACTGCCCTATTTAGAGGTGTATAGTGGGGGAAATTAAAGGCTGTCTTCATCACTTCAAAAAAGAAAATCCAAAAAAGACTTCATCAGGCATAGCCATGTTTTCTGTATGTCAAATAGGAGAAGTAAAGAGAGAGAGTGTGTGCAAGAATTTGCTGTAATTTAGCACCTTATAACATTTTCTCAGACATGCTCTGAAATACGTCATAACCAATTAAAATAATTTGAAGTGCATTTACTGTACACAGGTAAATCCAGTACCCGAACACACACGATGCAATTCCACAGGCAATGCTTAAGAGACTTATCATTTAAACTATATTTTATGACAGTTGTAAGTTTTAAGGGAGATGCTTGCCAAGGCACCTGCAAAGACACCCTGTTTTCCCTCAGATTCTATCTCATTAAAACAATGTCTCCTCTGATAATGGAACATTTGCTCTATTACACCAATATATCGACTGAGAATATATGTTCAGATTGTGGAATAAGTGTAAACTCACAATCTTCTTATCAAGAGACAAAACTCTTAGCAAATGAGCGATGTGAGATTTTTACATGAGGAGCTTGTGCAACACGACATCCTGGTTCTGTAAAATATTTTCTTCAGATATGCTTATTTTTAGGGAGTCATTCAAATATTTGCCTGAATCTGTCTTGATTTTTTTTTGGATAGAACCTTGGCAGTATTGAGAAGTGAGAGTTGACTTTGCTGGTGTCTCTCCACTCTTGGCATAGTTTATCCCAATAGCGTCAGCTCAAAGGGTAATTTATGACCAACATGTGTGCACTTTCTGAAATAACCAGAAACATTTAATTGGATCCACATATCAACTAATGGGAGTAACTGCTACTTTTCATGAGATTCAGGAACCAAATTGTAAACACTTCAGGGATTGCGATGATGATTTTGGAAAGAAAATCCAAAAAATACTGCAGATGCTGAAGTTAACATTTAAGATCAAAGACCCAGAACTGATCAGAACTGATTAGAACTGATTTTCGAAAGATGAGCACAATGGTAGAAGGTCTGGAGGAGGTTAGAATAGGTTTCAAAGAAGCCTAGACTCTTCTTTTATCCTGGTCTTTGCAAGTCCTTGGAAGCCACATGTGCCCTCTGTTAATCCTGATACAAACTAAACATAGTCACTACTATACTGAGAACTTCAGAGAAGCTCTAAATTCAAAGAGGGATCTGAGTTTCCCAGCCAAATCTCTAGTATTTGTTTATTCAAAAAGTGCAACTAATGGCAAACAAGCATAACTCCTGACATCAGCAACTTTCTTTGAGACTCATTTTTGTTGTGGGTCTTGCAAATTGCCATTGGGTCTGTAGTTAAAAGTGCAGGAATGGAATCCGGTATACAGTTTCTTTCTTTTTCAATCTTTTTATTAGTTTCCAAATTAATACAGATTAATATATAATATAGATGTTTGTACATGTAATACAAAGAGATCGGGAGAACAATCATGGCATAGATAATCATAAAGAATAGTAAAATATTAAAAAAATCCGTAGATCCCATGATCTCTTAGTAATTGAATATAATATAAAAGAAAGGAAAGAAAAAGATTTGTGTATATAAAAGAAAGGAAAAAAAATCCCCAAATCAATAAGAAAAATTATAAACAATATATCAAACCAAACTGAAAAAAAATTAAGAAAAAGACAAAAAAAAGAAAAAAAAGACTGGGCTGAAATTTCCCAATAGAAACAGAGCAATATTATGTCGTCAACTCCGTTCCTCTAAATTGGAAAGTTATTGAAAAGGGATCTATATCATGTGAAAATATTGAATAAATGGACTCCAAATATCTTCAAATTTAAGCGAAGAATCAACAGTGCCACTCCTAATTTTTTCCAAGTTTAAACATGATATAGTTTGAGAGGTATACAGTTTCATGACAATGTGAACCTTGTATCTCCATCTTCCACAGGAGCTGGGCAGAGGCAAGGGCAATGCACAGACAGACATTAACTGACAGATGGCAAATGTTTAACCTGCCAACAGCAGATCTCCCTAGTAAAAAAATCTGGCATTCAGGTAATGAAGCACATCAGAAATACATTCACATGACTGAAGCCAGTGAGCAGTGCACAGGAGAGATAATTTTACAGTTATAACCAATTGCATTTTAAATGTGCCAAAGGTCTGCATGAAGCCTTCAGAACTGACCATAAAGACAATCCCAGTTCAATCCTTAAGTGATCAAGGACGAATGAGTTTGAAAGAAACCATGCAGGAGTCCCTGGACCCCTACGGGTGAACCTTGCTTGCAGCCTTTCTTCTACTCACTGACTGAAACCATCTTTTCCTTTTAACCCCGAGAAGCTTTTTGATATGAAGCATCAATAGCTGGACATGTGATCCAGATGCCTTACAGTTTGAAATCCTACAGTAATCCCACAGGACAATTGAACCTACTTGACCCCAGTCAGGGTCCCTTATTGTCAAGCCTGAATTGCAAATGAGGCTAACTGGTGAAACATTATATAAAAAAAGTTAGTTGAATGGTCTGGAAGGGAGCTATTGTCTTGGCTGGATGAGTAGGGAACCTACAACAAAAGCAAAGGCATTTCACAGTAATTACTGCCAACTTTCTCACCATTATGTGTGAAGCTAGACAGAATGGTTAATAAGACTAATTAGAGTTTATCAGATGCAAGATAATAAGCTTCAGCTAATAAAACCCTTTGGTCTGTCCATTTTCTGGGAACTTTCTATTGACATTTACTAAAAAGACCAGCAGGAGGAAAGTGATTAGAATTACCAGCAACCCTTGCACTGCTAGTTGCAGCTAACGCAATGTCTTTAAATGAACAAGTGACCTTTGTTGACCCTATAAGAAAATAATTAAATATTCTTACAGTCTTAACATTCCAGACTCAGGATGTTCGAAGTGGTAACTTCTGGATGAATACATCCCTCTAAAGCGTATGGTGTATGTGAGGTGACAAGTGGTACAGCAGGTAGTGCAGCTTCCTCACAAGTTCCTGTAACCTGGGTTTGTTTCTGATCTCTGGTGTTGTCTGCGTGGACTTTACTTGTTCTCCGGGTGAAATTCCTCCTGGGTGCTCTTGCTTCCTCTCACATCCTAAATGTGTGCTGTTGGTAAGTTAATTAGCCACTGTAAATTGGCTCTGGTGTAGATGGGTGGTAGGAGAAGAAGGGGTAGTTGATGTGCATGTGAAAGAATAGGTTACAGAGAAATAAGTGGGGGAATGGGATTGATGAGACTGTTCTGAAAGGCCACCTGCATTACATGGGAAATGTGCACTTTTTATCTATGTACATACAAGGCAATCTCACTATATTGACAATACATACGTCTTAAAAATCAAAATTAAATGGTACTCTTCCGACACAAATTTCATGTCATATGTCAGTGATAATAACTCTGATTCTGATTCTGAGAGGTAAATAAACCTGTGGCCATCCTAATTACTTCTTTAAATGGAGTGCTATTGAAAAATGTCAAAATTACTAGGGGAGATATGGGAAGAAATTATTTTATATTATGAAGCTAGTTATAATCTAGAATTCACTGCCTTAAAAGTGAAAGAGTGGCAAAGAACAAATTTCAGAATCAGAATCAGGTTTATTATCACTGACATATGGTGTGAAATTTGTTGCTATGTGGCAGCGGTACAAGACATAAAGTTACCATAAATTACAAAAATAAATAAATAGTGCAAAAAAGGAATAATGAGGCAATGTTAATAGGTTCATGGACCATTCAGAAATCCAATTTCGAAGGAATATTGAATAAGGAATATTGGAAATATACACGTAAAGGGAAAATGCTACAAAGCTATTGGGAAAGATCCAGGGACTGGCATTAACTAGTTTGCTCTTTCATGGAGTTGGGCTGGCTTGAATAGAGCACTGAGTCTCAAAGAGAAGAGAAAGCAAATTTCCAAAGCAGTGGCAAATGTGGGCAAGGACTGTGAGCACAGCTGGCAACTGGCACATCAAAGAAGGCTGAGACCCAATCAACGTTGGGAGAATCACAAAAGAAGCAATATAAAAAATGTATAACATGCATGCTTTACAATTTAAGTAAAAGCAAGTCTGGGCATTGCAGCAGTGTAGGGCCAAATCAGGAAATAAATGTGTGACAAACAGAAAGTGTATGTTAGATGTTAAACATTTAAACTGCAGGACGTTACAAGGAGAGCATATACAGTATCTCTATAAATACAAGCAAGCAGATGGTCATGATTTTCTATACATTATAATGAAGCCGAAAATTAATCACATATAAAATAATGATGCAATTTGCACTTTTTATCTTTGTATATACAAGACAATCTCTCTCTATTGCCAACATATATGTCTTAAAAATCAAAATTAAAATGGTATTCTTCCGCACAATAGAGGTAATTTGGACATGAAATTATGACAATTCAAATATATAAATATGGGTGATGAACAATATTATTTGAAATTCTTTGCAAGTGTGATGTAAACAGAGTCATTCAGGGATTGTGAAAGGGAGTTGGATAAGTATGAGGGAGTTGGATAAGTACGAGGGAAGATTATTGTCAGGGCTCCAGATAAAGAAGAGGAGAGTGGGACTGGATAGATGGGTCTACAAGGATTGAGCATGGATGCAGTGAGTTGAAGGGCCTCTGGTTCTATACTGACTCTATCATTCTATTCTGTGATTCTGTTTGAAAATTGACCCTCACTTCTGGCATGGCTCTGTTTTATTCAGCATCATATTGTAGCACAACTTTTTCTCCTTTTAACCTCCTCAGAAAATATATTTTGTTTGATGTCCAATCCAAAAGTAATTATGTTGAAATGTAATGAAAAATGCAGTAGTTTACAACATTTCTCTCTCCAGATTAAATGAATAATAACTATTTTGTTTTCCCATCAAAGCTTCCTCTTGCAGTCAATACACAGATGGTGGCCGAGGATGTATGATCTCTTAATTCAGGTCTTGCTAATGCATTTGCCACTTGACAAAAATTCCATTCAAGCTAAGGTACAAATAGCTAACTTCTTTCTTCCACTTCAGTTCATGAAGTCTGCTTGATTTTGTCATAACAAGTCTGTTCTCTGCATTTTCAACTGCCAAAAGATCTTTTTTCATTCTGACTGCTTGAATAAACATCTCCACATTCTCACAAGACACAAAATGCATCAGCTTCTGGAGGTTAAAATGTCTTGACTGGATGTGACTCCTCTAGTGTGGCTCTGCGTTGAATCAGTGTTACAAACAATGTCCAAATATTTATTCTATGTGGAGAAAAAATGGCTGTAATTGATTCCTGCCTCAAGGAGTGGTACACCAAAGTATACGCAAACAAGTAGCTATTGTAGTATGTTGACTAAGCATCAGTATCCTTTTAGCTAACAGATAGACAGCTAACAGAGAGGTACAAAGACTATGCAAATAAAAATGTGACCACTAACACGTGAACTCCAGAATTTGTGGAAAAATTGTAAAAAAACACATTTTTAACAGTGGAAGTTATTTAAAAATGGAAGTGTTTTTGCTGTTGCAGTATAAAATATCACTGGTAAACAATGTAGCAAATAGTTCCTCTGTTCTGCATATCATGAACACGTCATGTGGATTTCCTTGCCTACCTTTAGCTCAGCAATGGTGGCAACACCTTTACTCTGAAACTGCCTCACCAGACCCCTTAGGCTCTTTTTCGACTGCCTTTAACAACCTTACATATAATCCATTTTATCAATCAAACACTCAAGTACTTACATAAAACATAGAGCAATACAGGACAGGAACTGACCCTTTGGCTCACGATGTCTGTGCCGATCATGATGCTAAATTAAATTAAACCTTGCTGCCTGCATGTGATCCATATCCCCCCATTCCCTGCACGTGAAAGGATCACATGCAGGCAGAAAGGTTTAATTTAATTTGGCATCATGGTGCCTGCCTAAATGCATCTTAAATGCCATTATTGTGTCTGCTTCCACCACTCCTTGTGTGAAAAAAAATCTTACCCTGCACATCTCCTTTAAACCTCTATCAGATCCCCCCTCAGCCTCTGAAGCTCCAGAGAAAACAATCCAAGTCTGTCCAACCCCTCCTTATAGCTAATATTTACTAATCCAGGCAGCTTCCTGGTGAATCTCTTCTGCACCCTGTCCAAAGACTTGACATCCTTTCTAGGGGGACCAGAAATGCACACAATACTCCAAATGTGGCCTAACCGAACTTTTATACAGTTACAATATGACTTGCTGACTATTATACTCAGCACTCTGACTGATAAAGGCAAGCACGCTGCATGCCTTCTTTGCGTCCCTATTCACTTGTGTTGCCACTTTTAGGGAACTGTAGACAAGCACCCCAAGATCCCTCTGTACATCAATGCTCCTAAGGTTCCTGCCATTTACTGTATAATTTACCCTTACATTTGCCCTCCCAAAGTGCAACATCTCACACTTGTCCGGATTAAACTCCATCTGCCACTTCTTCGCTCATTTCTGCAGCCTATCTATATCCTGCTGTATCTTTTGACAACCTTATCCACAACCCTCACTATCCACAACTCCACCAGTTTTTGTGTCACCCACAAACTTATGAATCAGCCCACCTACATTTTCATCCATGTCACTTATGTATATCATTTATTTACTTCATTGTGAATCAAACTCGATCCAGGTAGTATTTTCCTCTGTAAAACTCCTTTTGATATGCTGTAAGATGCTACATAAATGCAAATTGTGATGATGTTGTTTCTTCACTTGTTCACAGGATGTGGACATGATGGCATTTATTGCCTTGAACTGAGAAGGGCTTAAGAGTCAACCACATTGGTGGGTCTAGAATCAACAATAGGGCAGCCTTGGTGAGAATGGCAGATGTCCTTCCCACAAAGATGATGGTGAACCAGGTGGGATTAATGATATTTCATTAGTTGGTGCTTACCATTACTGAAATCTGTAATTTTATTTTAATTCCAGAATTCTTTAGTTCCTTGGATTTAAATTCTCCTGTTGCCATGGTGAGATTTGAACCCACATCTCTGCACCAATGGTCCAGAACTCTGGCTGCTAAAACATAAACTCAACTGCACCCTCATCAAATGATCTCATTTTTGGCTTAATGCCATGGGCTGTGTCTAATTGTGGCATTTGGATGCAGAATAATTGTATTACAGTCTCAGATAGGCACACAACATTTTTTGGGTGCTTTTGTGCATACGAGTCAGTTACTATATTATCCAACCTTACTGACATTCTTAACATGTAAAATTGTAAGTAATATGTTTGGCTGCAATTTATTTGGATATGCAGATGATTGTGTCCAGCAGGAACCTATGGAATCAAATTAGCTGCCGGTTTTACACCTTGTGTGAAGTTACTTTCTATTCCTGGATTTGAACCAGCAGTAAAAATTGAGATATGAGACAAAAACTAGAACAACTGGAGCACTCTAGCTCTGAAAGGAGACACTTGAAAGGCCACCTTGCAGAAAGATAAGGGATAAAAGGGTGGTAAGGTTAATCCTAAAGACTACCTCAAGGTATGCGAGGAAACTACAACACAGAGTTACAGATTAAAGTTGCTGAAAGGAAAAAGAAATTACAGCAGATGTCAAGAAGAAATTCCTTATTCAGTACAAAAAAAATCTGAAAATAGTATTGTAGAGACAAAAACATTAGGAACATTCAAAAGAATTAGTGAGTTGATGTGATAATTTGATCCAAAGTATTCACAGCATTCTAGGTATAGCTGAGAGAAGGCCTTCAACAAGGCAAAATTGTACTTTTTTCTCCTGAATGGTCCAAATTATATATTATAGCACTCAATGCATTTTCCCAGCTGCTAGGCCATATTGGTTATTGGCCTTTTATAGTTCATAACCAATAAAATATATACATTTTGCACTTGGTAGCAATGCACCCCGCACAGCGTAAAGGTGCTTAAACTAGCTCTGAGAAGTTGGAGCAGTTGAATCTGTGTTAATTATGTGTTTCTCAGAAAAAGTACAGAAACAAGAACATTTAAGAGGTGGCTAACTTACAGAAGAACAATTCGAGGAATTCCACCACCACTTGCTTTACTTGACAGAAGCTATATCTGCAGAAAAGCCACTTCATGTGGGGACTGATTAATAGAAGAGTTGTCGACGTGTTTGTCAGTGCCTGTTTTCATATAACTGCACTTGCCTGTATTAAACAACATCTGCTAAATATGGGTCCATTCCCCATTTCAACTGCAATTTATGCATCCTAATTGTAGATCCCAAATCCCATACATCTTCAGGTCAACTCCAAACAAGTGGACTACTTCTGTGATGCCCTTTATTAATAAAGACACTGTAGAACAATGGTCCAAACACAGCTGCCCACAGGGACTCCCTTCTATTCAATCCCCATATACATCTGCTCCTATTCACAACTAATTTCTGCTAAGGTTAGTTATGGTGCAGTTCATCCAGATAACCCACTCCTAGCTACCCTTGCTTCTGAATTCTCTTCAGAATCAAACAAATAATAATCAACTCCCCAGCCACTCTGAATGTAGTGAATAACAAACAAGCCTTAGAATATACCAGATATAAAGCTTCATTTGTACCACATCACAAAGCTGGGAATTTATGTTGATTACCAATTCATTACTCAAGTAAGCTCAGCTCACAAATTGCCCGATTTCTTTCACGGATTTTGTTGGAATTTGACTATCATGCGAAGTAGAAAATGGCCTGATTGTAGTTCCAAGAATGAGATTAATCTAGCACAGAACTGCCACAGGCTGATTAATTTATATTAAAAAATTGTGGTCTAAATATTTAGATATGATTTAATTTGTGCTCTGATCAAAACAGGGACCTTCACTAAAAAAATTACATATTTGGCGCTTAGTATGCAATCTTGCAAATCTGGCATATTATGGGCACTATTTTGGAAAAAAGCCCTTCAAGTCTTTGAAGCTAAATTGAGTGCAGCATGATCGACCAAAAGAACTGAGGTAGAAATAATACATATTATCCACGTTTTTATAAGCATATGATTAAAATTCCTGAATGACCTTTCAACTATCTTAGCAAAGTGATGATGCAATTATAAGGATCTCTCTGCAGTAACAAATTAATGGAGCAGCAATGAAGATGGAGAGTTCCCTGGCATGAAGACTGGCACTTGTAACAACTCCTCTAAAAATACAAGGAACATTAGGGATAAACTGTAGCAACACACACAAAATGCTGGAGAAACTCAGCAGGTCAGGCAGCATCTATGGAGGGAAATGAACAGTCAACAGTAAACTGGATGCTGTAATTAAAGCTGTATGCTGCAAATGTTGTAAAGGGATAGTTTATTAGAAAAGGGTTAACAGTAGAATAAGAGACTTTGGAATTGGAAAACTGTATCAAATATACAGCAGAGAAGCAGGCCATTCACCCTAACAGGACCATACCAGGGTGCATAACAAATTTCTTCCCACTCCATTTGCTTCATCCATCTCATTAACATATCTTTTCTTCCTTAAGTACTCATCTAACATTTAATTAAATGCATCTATGATATATGCCTCAAGCAGGGTAGTAACACAGAGGTGGGTTATCCCACGTTTTTCATCACTGCTCCGAAATCTGGAGCCTCTTCAGACCATCTCATGTAAAACTCCTCTTCACTCATTCTTTTTCTTTAGTGACAGAAGTATTCATCCAGCAAGATCTTAAACAAATTGTGTAACACTGTTCATGATTTAATACTCTGTTGTCTCACCAGGAGAATGCCCCCATAAGAGTACCTATGGTTGGCATGGTTCCGAGTGCTGGCCCTCGATTCGGCTCCATTGATGGTGCCTCGTTGTGCAGCACATGGAGTCCATGCACTACTAATCGCATAACAACACACACCTGAGCCCCATCAGGAGACTAGCATAAGACCCCTGGTTTCACTAACACTAGTTGCCAGAGTATTGGTCAACCTTTGGGTATATTTTGTCTCCTGGTGGCTTAGAGCTTGCAAATCTAGAGTGGTCCTGGTTTCACTGTTCCTTTTAGGATATCCAGTTTTTGTGTTGGGGCCCCATCTCAGAGCCCTCGAGGCAAGATTCCTTCCAGTTGCTGCCTGTGTTTGGTTCTGAGGAAGCATCCTGACTCCAGTCTCGTACCAGTGTGCTGCATTTGGGTTCTCTGTGAGCTTGTTCTTTGCTCAACATTGTGACAGAATACTCTGGCCTCCATGAACCCAGTGGATGTGAATCCCCTGTATGAAGCCCTCACCAGCCAGGGCTCACTTCTGGGCTGGCATAACCAACAGTTCTAGGAGGTTATGGCAGACTGATGTACCCTAGCAGCAAATGTTGGGCAGGTCAGTTAACAGATCAGCTGAGTCTCTGCTCTTCTTACCTCCTCCACTCTGAGAACTGTCTGACCGGTTTGGACAATCTGTAGGAGCATCACCCTATGGTTTGATGACCTGATCACCCAAGGAACTACATGTACCTGACCCAGAACCCTACACTGGGGATCTGGGAAGATGCTGGTCCTTCCTACTACAATGCTTGTTAATACTCGAGCAGCAGCCCTCCACGTACACCACTGAGAGATTCAAGATCTCATTTATCGTGGGGTTGTTGTGAGAAAGTGTGCTGGGGTGGGCCACCACCATCTGGGACAATCAGCCAGAGACCTGCTCCTCCTTTCACACCTTCAGCGAGGAAATGAGAAAGGTCTTTGACCATCCCATCAGGGGTAAGGAGGCAGCCAAATGACTACTCGCCCTCCGTCAGGGCTCCTGCAGCATTGCGGAATACTCCGTGGAGTTCCCAATGTTAGCGGCTGACTCGGGGTGGAATGAGGAGGCTCTCGAGGGGGTTTTTCGGCAAGGCCTCTGCAACAGGATAAAGGATGAGTTGGTGGCATGAGATAACTCAACCAGCCTGGATGAGTTGATCTCCCTAGCTACCAGACTGGTCAACCGACTCTGGGAACGGCAGAGAGAGGATGGTTTGTCCAACACCTCCATTCACCCCACAGGTCACCTTCCCAGCCTGACCTGAGCCTCTCTGCTCCTTCTCCTTCTGCACCTAGAGGTGCTCCTGACCCAGCCATTTGCACCATCCTAGGAAAGCAACCAATGCAACTGGGATGGCACTGCCTTTCTCCCTCCAAATGATACCAGAGGTCAAGAGCTGGGAGTTGCCTCTATCGCGGCCAGCCTGGCCATTTTCTTGCCACTTGTGCCCTTCGGTCAAGAGGAGAGGGCTCACCGGTAGAGAGGGCAGTCCTGGTTAGCCAGGCAACTTTCCCTACGGTCTCCCAGAACCGGATGCTGATCCCAGCTACCATAAGATGCCTCCAACAGTCCCTGTCCCTTTCTGCCTTGGTGGACTCCGGCGCCGAGGGAAACCTGTTGGATGAAGACGTAGTCTCCTAGGCTGGGATTCCTCGGGAGCCACTAAGTACCCCTCTAGAAGTTTGGGCACTGATGGCAGACTGTTGACCTGAGTCATGCACCGTACACCTCCACTGTTGTTGCTGATCTCTGGAAACCATCAGGAACAGGTCCAATTTCACCTGAAACTCCTTGCAGATGCTGATGGTCCTTGGTACCCCTGGTTCAGCTGCCACAATCCCCACCTAGATTGGGCCATGGGCAGGATAGTCAGCTGGCATCTGTTCTGCCATTCCACTTGTCTCCAGTTGGCCCTTTCTCCGGTACAGGCTACAGCTAGTTGGTCGGCTGCCGAAACCCCCAACTTGTCCAGGGTCCCAGTGGGGTACCATGACCTGGGGCAAGTATTTAGCAAACAAAGGGCTCTTTCCCTGCCCCCACACTGGCCATATGATTGCACAATCGACATTCTCCCCGGAGCTCCACTACCTACCAGTCAACTATATAACTTGTCCTGACCAGAGAGGGAAGCAATGGAGGAGTATATCAACGAATCTCTCTCGGTAGCCATTATTTGTCCCTCATACTCCCTGGTAGGCGCAGGGTCCTTCTTTGTGGGGAAGAAGGACGGCTCACTGTGTCCGTATATTGACTACCAGGGCCTAAATAACATAACCATCAAGAACAAGTACCCACTGCTGCTCATCAATTCTGCGTTTGAACTTCTTTATGGGGCCACCATATTATCTAAACTTGATTTACAAAGCGCTTACCATCTGGTCAGGATAAGGGAGAGAGATGAGTGGAAAACAGCATTTAATACCCCTCTCGGCCACTTCGAATACCTAGTAATGCCATTTGGCCTCACCAATGCTCCTGCCGTCTTCCAAACTCTGATCAATGATGTCCTACAGGACTTCATAAATTGATTTGTGTTTGTCTATCTGGATGACATCCTGATCTGCTCCAGTAGTCTCCAGGAACACACCAGCACAACCGTCAGGTTCTCCAGAGGCTTTGGGAGAACAAGCTCTTTGTCAAAGCCGAGAAATGTGAATTCCATGTCCCCTCCATCAGCTTCTTAGGTTACAACATTGAGAGTGGACAAGTAAGGGCAGATCCTGGGAAGATCCGGGCAGTGGCAGAATGGCCTTGACCCACGACATGCAATCAACTCCAATGGTTTCTGGGGTTTGCAAATTTCTATCGCCGTTTCGTTAGGGATTATAGTCGGGTGGCGGTGCCCCTTACTCAACTCACTTCACCTAAGACCCCTTTTCTGTGGAACCCCAAAGCTGACTTGGCATTCACAGACCTGAAGAAACACTTCACATCCTTCCCCCATCCTGGTCCAACCAGACCCCTCCAGCCAATTCGTTGTGGAGGTCGACGCCTCTGACTCTGGGGTGGGAACGGTCCTCCCTCAACACTCCAGTTTGGATCAGAAACTGCACCCCTGTGCTTTTTTTTCCTCACTGGTTGTCCTCTGATGAATGTAATTACGACGTGGGGAACCAGGAGTTACTGGCAGTCAAGATTGCGTTAGAGGAGTGGAGGCACTGGCTAGAGGGAGCGGAACATCCGTTTATCGTTTGGACAGACTACAAGAACTTGGAATATATATGAACTGCAAAACGCCTGAATTCCCATCAAGCCCAGTTGGCATTATTCTTTGGCAGGTTCCAGTTTACGCTAACATATCATCCTGGGTCCAAGAACAGGAAGCTCAATGCTCTCCCAGCAATACACTACTAAGGTGGACCATCCTTCCCTGGTCCTGTGTGGTGGCGGCCCTCACCTAGGAGATCGAGGCCGTAGTGAAGGAAGCCCAACCTGACCCAGGTAACGGACCACCCAATCGCCTTTTTGTACCAGAGTCCGTGAGGTCTCAGGTTCTGCAGTGGGGACATTCTTCTCATTTTGCCTGTCATCCAGGGATCGATAGGACGCTTTCCCTCCTGAAGAAACACTTCTGATGGCCCTCCATGGATGCTGATACTCATTCCTTTGTTTCTGCCTGTACTGTCTGTGCCCATGGAAAAGCCTCCCATCGACCACCTGCTGGACTGTTTCATCCCATCCCTAGCCGTCCGTGGTCCCATATTGCCCTGGATTTTGTCACGGGACTGCCCCTTCTCATGGGAACACTGCTGCCTTTGCCATAGTGGACCGCTTTTCCAAAGCAGTGCATTTTGTGGCCCTTCCCAAACTCCCTACAGCTTGGGAGACAGTTGACCTGGTCGTCCAACACGTCTTCTGCCTCCACGGAATCCCTGCAGACGTTGTCTCTGACCGGGGTCCCCAGTTTGTCTCTGCAGTATGGAGGTCCTTTTGTCAGGCCCTTGGAACATCCATAAGCCTATCGTCTGGTTTCCATCCACAGACGAATGGCCAGATAGAACGGGCGAATCAAGATTTGGAAACAGCACCACGCTGCATAACAGCGAATGACCCGTCAACATGGAGCACCCACCTTGTGTTAAGTACGCCCACAACTCTCTGGTCTGCACTGCCACTGGAAGATTCACCTTCAAATGCTCACTTGGTTACCAACCTCCTCTGTTCTCCATCCATGAGGGGGACATCACCGTGCCCTCAGTTCAGGACCATCTCTGCTGTTGCCACAAGGTCTGGGAGGACATGCACTGCCCTGCTCCGTACCGCCAACTGCAACCAGAGATTCACTGATTGTCAGCGGGTTCCCGCACCACTGTACAGCCTGGGCAGAAGGTTTGGCTCTCGGCTAAGGACATCCCCCTCAAGGACGAGCCCAAGAAACTAGCTCCTCACATCTTAGGACCTTTTGAAACTGAGCGGATCATCAAGCCCACAACGGTCCAGCTCAAGTTGCCTACGACTCTGAGGATACATCCCACCAGTGGCTAGCAGTCCATTGTGTCCTCCAGCCAAGCCCCCCCGGGATTGTTGACAACCACCCAGTGTACACTGTCCGGCATTTACTGGATGTACACCACTGGGGTAGGGGCCTGCAGTACTTGGTGGATTGGGAGGGATACAGTCTGGAGGAATGCTCCTGGGTTCCTCGCTCCTTCATTTTGGACCCCTCCCTCATTCAAGAATTCAATCAAAACCATCCAGATAAGCCCAGTGGGTCATCTGGAGGATCCTGTTTTGGGGGGGGGGAGGCGGTGGGGTGGGTGGTACTGTCATGGTTCTGAGTGCTGGCCCTCAATTTTGCTCCATTGATGGTGCCTCGTTGTGCAGCTCATGAAGTCTATGCACTACTAATTGCATAACAACACACACCTGAGCCCCATCAGGAGACTAGCATAAGATCCCTGGTTTCACTAGTACTAGTTGCCAGAGTATTGGTCAACCTTTGGGTATACTTTGTCTCCTGGCTGCTTAGAGCTCTCAACTCTAGAGCAGTCCTGGTTTCACTGTTCCTTTGGGATATCCAGATTTTGTGTTGGGACCCCACCTCAGCCCTGAGGTAAGATTCCTTCCCGGTTGCTGCCTGTGCTTGGTTCTGAGGAAGCATCCTGACTCCAGTCTTGTACCAGTGCACCGCATTTGGGTTCTCTGCGAGCTTGCTCTTCACTTGACATTATGACAATGGTGTGCTTCAGCCAGAGCTATGGGAAAAAAAAGGGTTAATTGTCTCTGGGGATTAGTGTGGTACAATTGTCTACCTCAGTCTCCCTGGGCAATGACATAATCAGCACTGATGAAATAGGTGCCGTTCTGGTTGCCGAACTACAGGAAGGATGTCAGTAAGATTGAAAGAGTGCAGAGGAGATTTACAAGAATGTTGCTGGGTCTTCAGGATTTGAGTTATAAGGAAAGATTGAGCATGTTAGGACTTTATTCCTTGGAGCAGAGAAGAATGAGGGGAGATATGATAGAGGTTTACAAAATAATGAGGGGCATAGACAGAGTTAATGCAAGTAGGCGCTTTCCACCTAGATTAGGAGAGATAAGTACGAGAGGACATGGCTTTAGGGGGAAAGGTTTAGGGGGAACATTAGATGGAACTTCACTCAGAGTGGTGGGAGTGTGGAATGGGCTGCCATCTGATGTGGTAAATGCGGGCTCGCTCTTAACTTTTAAGAGTAAATTGGATAGATACATGGATGAGAGAGGTCTGGAGGGGTATGGGCTGGGGGCAGGTAAATGGGACTAACTGAATAATGTTTTGGCACAGACTAGAAGGGCTGAATGGCCTGTTTTCTGTGCTGTAGTTTTTCTATGGAATGTACAAGTATTAGAGAACAGACAGACAGGAATGAGTTCTTTAATCATTAAACTGTTTTCATTTTCTTAATTTATTCTTGTGATGTGGTAAATCCAGAAAGGCTTGATTTTCTGCCCATTCCTGGTTGCTCTCAAGAAGGTCATAGTGAACTTGCTTTGGAGTGAAGGTTGCCCCACATTGCTCTAACCATATTTGTTTATGACCTAGAAGGAGGCCATTTTGACTCATCAAGTCTGTGCTGGTACACCAAGAAATCCCATTCCCCACTAATTTTCTTTGTAACCTTCCCCCACCATTCACATTAAATATCCCCAGATCACACTCACTTACACACTAGGGACAATTTACACTAGCCAATTAACATAAAACTTGCATGTCTTTGGGATATGGGAGGAAGCTGGAGCATGCAGGGAAACCCACACAGTCACAGGGAATTTGCACAAACTCCACACAGATAGTACCAGAGGTCAGGATTGAACCTGGGCTGCTGAAGATGTGAGGTGGTTGTATCACTGTGCTAGTAGGAAGGTCCAAAAATTACACCCAAGGATGATGAAATTACAGTGATCTCTGTCCCTGTAAGGCACCAGCGATCCTTGTCCTTTGACGTGATAGAGGGCTGTGCTGTGAAAGAATCCCATACCACACACTGCTGTGGCAATAAGTTGAATTCATCACTCTGTTTTTATTAACCTTAGCAAATTCTTCTTATTGTGTTTTACACTTTCTCTCTGCCTCTCTTGCAGATCTGTTCTCTTCAGGGTAACCATTCCATCTGCTTCATCTGCAATACACCATCTTCCCCACTTGACCATTTATACATCTGTCAGCCTTCAATATCTGAGACTAATTTCATGCTCGTTGAACATATCTACGCCTAACAGGATTCATTAGCAGGGAAGGAAAGAGGTAGCCACAGGAGTGAGCATTATTTGGAGTGAGTTAATTTCATGTCACATTGATAATAGTTTATACTAGATGATCAAATGTTTCCATAGCCCATCAGCCTTCTGCTCACTGACCTATTGCTAACTCTCAGTCTGGCAATCCTTCAAACTGAAAATTTTCATTCTTGTTTTCAAATCTTTGCCCTGCCCTATTTCTGTAACCACTTAGAGGCCTCAAGTCTTCCACAATCCCTGCATTCCCAAATGCACATAATCCATTTTGATCAATCTATCCCTGTGTTTCCAGGCTAATGTAATGCTATTACAGCACCAGTGACCCAGGTTCAATTCCCACTGTTGTCTGTAAGGAGGTTGTATGTTCTCCCCATGTCTGCGTGGGTTTCCTCCGGGTGCTCCGGTTTTCCCCCACATTCCAAAGATGTACCGGTTAGGAAGTTGTGGGCATGCTATGTTGGCTCTGGAAGAGTGGCGACACTTGTGGGCTGCACCCAGAATACTTGACGCAGAAATATGTACTTCACTGTGTGTTTCGATGTACATGTGACCAATAAAGAGATCTTATATACATAGTTCCTAAGCTCTATAAGTCCCTCCCTACACTTATTTACCATTTCTTTAAGACTTGTATTCTACCTCTTTGACCAAACCTTTTGGTCATCTCTCATAATATCTCCTTATATGGCTCAAAGTTTTTGTTTGATAGTTGTTTGAATAAATCATCTTGGGAGGTTTTATGACATGCAGAATTCCAAGGAAGTGGAAAGATGAGAACGTAAGATAGGGTGAAGCACAGTAGAGTTAAATTCAACATCAGTGGACTGCAAAAAATGGCAGTGGCAGATTCACTGCCAAACATCAAGTATATCCAACTTTAACTTTAATATCTCACTTGCTGTTAAGAATCTCACCAGAATGCACTATTAACTTTATGTAGTTTAAGGAATTAGAAGCTTGGGATTGGTACAATCATAGTGATATTCCAGTTCACTTTGTTCTTGCTTATTGAAAAAGGTATGCATTTTGAAACCATAGCAACATTTCCTGGTAAACTAAACCTCCTTCCAGACTAAACACGCATGGTTGAAGATAAGAAGGTTATGTATTTAATCTATCCTGTCAGTATTGGTACAGCTCCACTTACTGCAAGAAGTCTATAAAATCAGACTAAAGTTGTCCACTAAATTTTACAGTGTTCTGCACTGATTGAATAAAATGATAAATTCCTCTAGGGCTCCTCTGAATCTAATGTTTAACAAAAAGGAAGTTTACATCACCTAGTTTTCATTATTCCTTTCTAAGGTGTGTGCTAGTCTCCTTTTTTTTATCTTCAATCATGCGTGAGCTGCAATAGGTTCAGTTACATAATGTGGCAATCAAATTGTTTAATGAATTGGAAGAGCTCAGCAACCGTTAGCCTGGTAAACCTGCACATTGATGGGCTTGTAATAGAACTTGTTCACTGAACATTAGGGCATTCATACCGTGGCACATAACCAATGAAGGACCACACTTCTCTCACTACCCGTTGCATGAAATTCAGTCAACTAGCTAAATATTCAAAGATTTTACCCCAATTTGGCTTTGACATACTAGTAAAAAGGTAAAAATGTTAGCTGTTAAGAGAAGTTTCTGACCTTCTAAAAATCCATGCATTGTTTTTGGTAAATTCCTTAGAGAATAAAAATGTTCTCTTCCATGTTTCCCTATCCAGAACAGGATAGATTGTGGGCCCTAGTAGCTTATGAGTCCATTTTTCCAAGCACAAACCTATTAATGTAACACATACTAGTTGAGCGACTTGTTCATATTCATTATTGATCCTTTTTCTCTTTGCTTTCTCTTTTTTTTACATTGAGTGAGAGATTTGAAGTTGTTTTCAAGATCTCTCATATAGATGTTGTCACCAGAGTGATTTCTTCGCAGGTTGAATTTCCCAATTTTAAGTGTCAATCCCAATTTTTTTTTCAGAGAGGTTTTGTAGGTATCCACATAACATTTTCTGTTGACCTTTATGAGCTTGTGGACCTTGACTGAGCTGGGAATAGGGAACTTGTTTGGAGATGTGCACATCCAATATATGCACATAATGATTGGTCCAGCATACCTGATGTTTGGTGACATGGTCTCAATACCGCTGGTGTGTTATCTGCAAGCAGGACACCAGTATTTGTTCAGTGGACTTCACACTTAATTCTGAGAATTTGCTGAAGTCAGCAGTGTTTCAAAGTCTTCTGATTTTTTCTGATGGAGAAAAACACAGGTTTCAGTCCCTTACAGGTCCCCTCCCTCAGCTTTGTTCCTGGTGCATTGATATGCAAACTCCTACTGCCTGATGTTACTGTATGTTCAAGACGTATATGCTCACTTTAAATCACCTTTGAGCAGTTTATGGGAAAGCATTCCTGTTATGTGCTGCATCATCAGCACTGAGTGAGCAATGAGCAATGAAAATATTATGCCCATATGAGCAGTTCAGAAGCTGACTGTTCTGCAGAAACTTCCCGAATCTACAGTCATCCCACAATGTGGAAGACACACATTAAAAGTATGTTGAAATACTCTCCAGTTGAGTGTATGAGGGAAGTTCCAGCTCCACCCAAGAATCACAACAGAATCAAGGACCAAACAGAACATTTTATCAACATCTCCCATTCATGCTTTCCACCATTGACCCAAACATTGCAATGTCTACAGTGTTCTGTTTGTGCTACAAACACATTCTGAAGCTTCTTTGAGGCTTCTTCTTTCCAGCCTTCAAATTCTACCATCTAGAAGGTCAATTGCATCAGGAACATGGGAATGCCACCACCTACAAGTCATACTTCATCCCCACTTTGGAATGTATTGTTGCTCCTTCATCAAGGGTGTACCTTCACTTTCTTGTACCAAGAAAACATCAGCTTACCATTGCATTCTCATGGGCAATTATGGATGAAAAATCTACCAGTTGTCTTTGCTGATGATGCTGATTCATGTCGTGAAAGAGTTAGAAAAAGAATTCTAAACTAATTTGGTGTGCATTCATAATAATTAATTATAAGATGTGTTTGAGAATTCTTTGTTTCAATTTTACTCACACCCTTTCCCTTTCCTCTATTTCCAGTACATAGACCATTACAGCACAGCACAGGCCCTTTGGCCCACAATGTTGTGCTGGCATTTTATCCTAGATCTATCTAACCCTTCCCCCCACCCCCCACCCCCCCCACATAGTCCCCCATTTCTCTATCATTCATGTGTCTATCTAAGAGGGTCTTAAATGTCCCTAATGTATCTGGCCCCACAACCTCTGTAGGCAGTGCGTTCCATACACCCACCACTCTGTGTTAAAGCTTACTCCTGACATCCCCCTTATACCTTCCTCCAATCACCTTAAAATTATGTCCCCTTGTGTTAGCCATTGTTGCCCTGGGAAAAAGTCTCTGACTGTCCACTCGATCTATGCCTCTTATCTTGTAAACCTCTATCAAGTCACCTTTCATCCTCCTCCTCTCCAAAGAGAAAAGCCCCAGCTCACTCAACCTATCCTCATAAGACATGCTCTGTAATCCAGGCAACATCCTGGTAAGTTGATGGCAATATCAGAAGAACAGTATTTGTGGCGTTCTAGTGTCATAAGGTTACACACCTGGGCATTATATTTTTTCAAAATCCTGAGACTTCCTGCTTGTCCTATTCTCTCAGTTCACACCCTGAGACTTATCCAACAGGGACTTATCTCACAGCCAAGAAAGCTATGTTTGATCCTTTCTCAACGCCATGAGGTCCTTTCGTAACCTTTTCCTTTTTGTACTTGGCTCTAATGCTGACCTTATTCCCAAAGATTTATGAGAAAACTTTTCAATTAATATTAGTTAGTGTTAATGATGGTTGTTTCTCATTTAAAAGTTTCCATTTTGAACCAGTGCTCCATGTGAACCAAAACTTAAGATCATAGATGTGCAAGGCATTCATGATAACATTGCAGCTAGATAGAATTTCACCATATCAAGCTTGGTTTCACAAAGTGGATAGTATCAGCTACATGAGGCACTTTTCATAAAGGGCTAATCTACTTATCGGATTTACTTACAAATCCAATTCAGTATGAAAGCACACACTGCAACTGAACTATTAAGTTGCAGAATGCAGTACTGCCTAAGGGGAACAACATTTGAAGATCAAGACCTCAAACCTGGCACCAATCTCATGGTCTACCAAGCAGAAATGGTCCCCACCTTCCTGTATGCTTCAGAACATGGACAAAATACAGTATACAGAACAAAGCACCGGAGAAGTACCACCAACAATGCCCCTGCAAAACCATCCAAATAACTGGCAGAATAGGCAAGCTAATATCCCCAACACTGAGGCTTTGTCCAAGTTCAACCAGCCCTGGAAGGAGGGCAACATTGTCTGCATGCCTGACACCAGACTCAGGAAACAAGCACTCTGCATCAAGCTCTGTCACAGCAGAAGGTTTCCAGAGGATAGAGAAAACAAGTCAAGAACACCATCTTCTCACCAACACATAGGAATTCCTGGTCTAAGGCCAGCTAAACTGGCAGAGAAGCATACAGGAATCTAAATAAGGCACCTCTGACACCTTCCCTGCCTGTGGTGGAGCTTGCAGTTTCCACAGTGTCACCAAACATGTCAGAAGTATAAAAACTAGAGTGGAAGGAAGTCTCCTCAACCCAAGGGACCACCAAAGAAAATAGACCTGGTGCTATTTTAACAGTTATACCAATTACTCGGATAGTTTGAGACCAAAGTTGAGGGAATTGGTTGGAAGGCTTCTTCAGATCTCACTCAATCTCATTTTCATGAGATGGGTCAAGCAGGCTTAAATTTTTAAGAGAACTGGTGGGTGGGGGTGAGGGGTGCATGTGGTGGGGAGAGGATGAGGGATGGAATTCAGATTAAGATTGTTTGCAGGCTCTGGAAATTCCAAATGGTAGGTACCTCAGTGACAAATTCTCGTCAATGTTTACAGAGGTTCTGGACATTAGTTCAATGGGACATACTGGGTCATTTTATTCCTATTTACTTCAGATACCTTCACAAACCTAATACTAAACCCACATGGCAGCCTGATCTGGAAGGTTAGGTCGCATCGGATTCAGGGGGAGCTGATGAGGTGGATTCAGAGTTGGCTCAGTGGTGGGAAGCGGAGAGTGCTGGTTGAGGGTTGATTCTCCAACTAGAGACCTGTGACTAGTGGGGTGCCCTGGGGTCAGTGTTGGGACCTCTATTGTTCATTATGTATGTAAATGCATTGGATATGAATGTACATGTCACGATTAGCAAGTTTGATGATGATACTAAATTAGGGGGACTTGTTGATAGTGAAGCAGATTACAATGAATTGCAAAGAGATCTTGACCAGTTAGGGAGATGGGCTGAGGAATGGCAAATGGATTTCAACTGAGATAAGTGTGAGGTGATGCATTTTGCACAGTCAAACCAGAGTAGGACTGATACAGTGAATGGCAGGGCACTAATGAGTGTTGTGGAACAGAGGGACCTGGGACTACCAGTGCATAGTTCGCTGAAGGTGGACGGGGTGACGAAGGAGGCATTTGGCATGCTGGCCTTCAGTCAGGGCATCAAGTTTAGGAGTAGGGATGTTATGTTGCAGTTATGTAGTTCATTGGTGAGGCTGCATGGAGTATTGTATACAGTTCTGGTCACCCTGTTATAGAATGGACATTGTCAAGCTGGAGAGGGTGCAGAAGAGATTTACAAAGATACTGCACAGACTAGAGGGCCTGAGTTATAGGGAGAGGTTGGCCATGCTGAATCTTTATTCCTTGGTGCGTAGGAGCATGAGTGGTGACCTCATAAGAAGTTTATAAAACCATGAAGGGTATGGATAAGGAGGATGGTCATAGTCTTTTCCCCAGGGTTGGTGAGTCTAAAACTAGAGGGCTGAGAGGTAACTTTACACAGAGGGTGGTGAGTACCTAGAATGAGCTGCCAGAGGAAGTGGTTGAGGCAGATATAATTGCAACATTTAAGAGGCATTTAGATCAGTACATGGAGGGGAGGGGCTTGAAGGGTTATGGGATGAACTTGGGCAACTGGGACTACCTGGGAGGATGCAGTGGTCGGCATGGACCGGTTGGGCCAAAGGGCCTGTTTCTGTGCTGTATTTACTCTATAAACTAGCAAAAGTATTGAATAAATAATGTGAGAATTCATTTCTAATAAAGCAAGCTTTTGTACATGATTACATTCAGTTAAAGATAATTTGCTATTTACTTAGAACATAGAACAGTACAGCACTGGAACAGGCCCTTTGGCCCACAATGTCGTGCCGAACCAATTACATTAGTAATAAAATGTCCAACTAAACTAATCCCTTCTGCCTACACAATGTCCACATCCTTCCATTTCCCTCACATTCATGTGCCTATCTGAGCTTCTTGAACACTCCTAATGTATTTGCCTCCACCACCACCACCCCAGGCAGCGCATTCCAGGCACCCACCACTCTCTGTGTAAAAAAAATCTTGCCCTGCACATCTCCTTTGAACTTATCCCCTATCATCTTAAATGTATGCCCTCTGGAATTAGACATTTCAACCCTGGGGAAAAGAAATTGGCTGTCTACTCTATCTAAACCTCTATCAGACCTTCCCTCAGCCTCTGCAGCTCCAGAGAGGAGAACTTAAGTTTGTCCAACCTCTCCTCATAGCACATGCCCTCTAATTGAGGCAGTATCTTGGTAAACCTCTTCTACACCCTCTCCAAAGTCTCGACATCCTTCCTACAAGGAGTGACTGGAATTGATGGCAATACTCCAGATGTGGCCTAACTAAAGTGTTATAAAGCTGCAGCATAACTTCCTGACTCTTGTACCCAGTGCTTCGACTATTGAAGGCAAGCATGCCATATGCCTTCTTTACTGCCCTATCAACCTGTGTTTAATATTTAATATTAAATAATCTGAAAATAGTATACGCTTGACAGTTAGCTATTTTTTGCCTTTTTCATCTAATTTTTCTGAAACTAATCCAGGATAAGCACATATTATTGCATTTCTCACAATGTCAACTGAACTGCAAGGAAACAAGTAATTTTAATAATTAAACTGTGCTTTAAAAATTAGCTAAAATAGGACATCATGTTAAGTGAGCCAGCTTATTTGAAAGTAATCAGCTCTCAATTAACCAGTAGCCGTTTAACAGTAAAGTTTAAAAAGCCAATGACCTGAGAATGCAGTAACAGTACATCAAAAAGTGATTAGACCTTTCAAGTTTACTTACCCAGCAACTGTGTATCCTGGAGAATCATGCTATACTGTCAACATGTCTGCAAGTTTATCTTTTCCCCAGGGTTGAAATGTCTAATACCAGAAGGCATGCAATTAAGGTGACAGGGGGTAAGTTCAAAGGAGATGTGCGGGGCAAGTTTTTTTTGCACAGAATGTAGTGGGTGCCTGGAATGCACTGCCTGGAGTGGTGGTGGAGGCAAATACGATAGGGGTGTTCAAGAAGCTCTTAGACAGGCACATGAATGTGAAGGAAATGATAGAATATGGACATTGTGTAGACAGAAGGGATTAGTTTAGCTGGGTATTTTATTACTGATGTAATTGGTTCGGCACAACTTTGTGGGCTGAAGAACCTGTCCCTGTGCTCTACTGTTCTATGTTCTCAGTGCCTGTAAATGGAAACCTGTGCTTTTATGACCATTAAGAAGAAAGTAATATTTGAGAAGGTGGAAAGAGATGGAAAACAGTACCACAGCTCTGTAATCCAAACTGTGGACCAGAGAGTGATTACATATGTTAAAAGAAATTATCCATTTGGCTGTATAAAAGCATTTTAGAAAGAGAGACAATTGGGAATCTTTTTGGAAGCAGCTGATAGCTTTGGATGCAAATTATGAAGAGCCAGAGTGTGGCGAAACCAATCACACTCATGGAACAAGCGCTTTCCAGGGATAAATGACAATGGAGAAGCCGGATGTTTCAGCTGCAGGCCTGGCAGATTGGTGCAGAGAATGATGGAGATGAAGATGTTGTTGCAGAAAATAATGAGGAGCGGCCGGACATCGATATACATGAACATGGATAGGAGTTGCTTTTTGAAGGTGGAATATACATCAAGAGAAAACTGAGTTGGGCAAAAATAAAGGAGAGCAGAAAAACCCGATTCAGCAGCATTCGGTTTCTCATGGTGCAGTTCTCACCTCTATTAGGATGAAGCCCCCCACCCACCCACCTGACTACAGTGAGCTGCATCCTTCAGTGGGCAAGCTATTCTACAAGTGCCATGGCCAAATGTTAGCAAAAAGGCAAGCCAATGAATGAAAAAAACTGGAGTGAATATTTTAAGAAATATTAAACGATGAAGTACAGTGCTTTTTGATGCCCTTTAATGTGTTTTGCATTATCTTTTGCACTATACATATTTTAACAGTATCCAGCGTGTCCTTCATCACCCTGGATTATGGAGCGTTGATTGTATCTAAATTTAATTCAGTCTGTGAACTGTGCACCAACTGGGCAGAGAGGAGAGATAAGTTGTAAAAGAAATCTAAAAGATGTTTGCTGCAAGGGCTGAATCCAGACAAAAGACTAATCAATTTAATAGCCCCCCCCCCGAAGTTGCAATCAACCTTGAAGATAAAACATGGTTTCAAGCATTAATTAAATGCCTTGCCACCTCTGAATACACTCAGTACACAATGTTTTGAAGTGTTGACAATAATCCATCTGATTATAGTAAGGCCAACACATTTTTGACATGCTAACAAATCTCAATTATAATTTAAGATGAAGCAGCCCAAATGAAAGCAGTTAATGACAGAAAATATATGTTTCATCACCTTTATTATTTTCCCAGGAAGGAAAAGCATTTTGCTGATTATGTCTAAGCTTGTGTATCCAACACCTGTTTCCAGATCAAAGTGAGAAAACTTTTCCACTTTACTCCCCCAGTAACTCCTTGGTTGCTTTTCTATTTACCTGAACGACAAAACTAAACTAACTAAAACTGGAAATTCCACCCTGCTCAAAGGAGGGCAGGCAAGAGGTGGGGAATTCACATGTCAAGAAATTTCAGATACACTCCCCACAATGTTGCAGGCACATGCATTTGAAAAGATCCTGTTCCTTGCAGGGTGTCACAGCTCCAGTGACCCCAGTTCAATTCCCACCTCCGGTGCTGTCTCTGTGGAGTATGCACGTTCTTTCTCTCTGTGATTGCACGGGTTTCCCTGGGTCCTCTGGTTTCCTCCCACATCCCAAAGACGTGGTTGTTAGGTGAATTGGCTACTGTAAATTGTCCTCTGCGTAGGCGGGTGGTAGGAAAACTGGTGGTGGTGTTAACAGCCACTTGTGAGAGAGTAGATTATAGGGAGGTTGATGGGATTGCTCTGAGACAGCACAGAGACTCAATGGGCCGAATGGCCTCCTACATCATAAAGTCATCACAGATTGAATTGCTCAGCAAATTCATACTGCGAACTTGGTATAAAATGACACTTGAATGATAGAAAGTAGTTTGGACTCTTACAGAAATTCTGAAGTATAAACCAGAAAGTCAACATTGGCTATTAAAATTTTGGTGTTGATTTTTCATGATCATCAAGGCCTGCCTGTGGTCACTGCACCCTAGTGAGGGGAA
Source organism: Pristis pectinata (assembly GCF_009764475.1). Classification (NCBI taxonomy): domain Eukaryota; kingdom Metazoa; phylum Chordata; class Chondrichthyes; order Rhinopristiformes; family Pristidae; genus Pristis; species Pristis pectinata. The sequence goes on from NC_067407.1 coordinate 114,162,120, forward strand.
ATAGTCTTGCATCTCCTGACCCACACCCTCTCTAGAGCAATCACATCTTTCCTATAGCATGCACTTCTTGTCACCATACTATAGGAAGGATGTGGTTGCTCTGGAGAGGGTACGATTCACCAGGATGTTGTCTGGATTGGAGCATTTCAGTTATAGGATGAGACTGAATAGGTTTGTTTTCCTTGAAGGGGAGGAGATGGAGGAGTGAACTGACAGAGGTATATAAATTATGAGGGGGTAGATAGTGCAGATAGTAAAAATCCTTTTTTTCCATGGTGGGACAGTCCAGAACAAGACGGCATAGGTTTAAGGTGAGAGGTAGGAAGCTTATAGGGGATATGAATGGGAATTTTTTCACATAGAGGTTGGTTGGAATCTGAAATGTGCTGCCTGAGGAGATGGTGGAATCAGATGTTTTCATGGCACTTAAGAAGTGTCTAGACAAGTACTTGAATCACCAAGGTATGAAAGGCTACAGCCTTTATTGCAGCAGTGAATACTAGAGCTGCGCTGCTGTAGAGAGTAGGTTCACTTCATTAACATTCTTAAATCAGGCTCCCACTTTTCAGTTGGAAGTCTCATCCAAAGATTTTTCGGTTTGGAGGTTTCCAGGGTTGAGAAACCTGCCTTATGGGAGGTCGGAGCTGTTGGATCCCCAGGGACAGTGACTCTACAGATATTGTCACAGGTTCATAGGGTCATACAGCATAGAATCAGGCCCTTGTGGATAAATGGGAATAGTGTAGAGAAGTATTACTGGACAGCATGGACATGGTGGGCCAAAGGGCCTGATTCTATGCTGTATGACCCTATGACTCTATGAACCTATGACAGTGTTGGTAGAGTCACTGTCCCTGGGGAGCCAATAGCTCCGACCTCCCATAAGACAGGTTCCTTGACCTTGCAAACCTCCAAACCAACAAATCTTTGGACGAGACTTCCAATTGCAAAGTGGGAGCCTGATTTAAGAATGTTGATGAGGGGAACCTACTCTGCACAACGGCCCAGTCCTAGTATTCACTGCTGTAATAAAGGCTGTGAGCATGTATGCAGCTTGTTGGACATGCGTTCTTCATTTTGCAACCTGTAACTCATCAGCCCAATGCTCTCCCATCCCTTTTAAAAAAAACAGAAGTGCTGGAAACACTCAGCAGATCAGGAAGCAACTGTGGAAAAAGAAACAGAACTAACATTTCATGTCAAAGACCTTTCATCAGAACTGGGAAAGAGAGAAAATGAAGATGGTCTTAAGTTGCAAAGAAATTATAGAGGCCTCACCCTGTCACAAATATTCCCTTTGTCCTCTTCATCTCCTCTCTACTTTCTCTGTAACTTAAAGCTTACTTTTTTTTCCTCTTTCCCAGCTCTGATGAAGGGTTGTCAACCTGAAATGTTAAGTATTTCCATTTCCACAGATGCTGTTTGACCTGCTAAGTGTTTCCAGCACTTTCTGATTTCAAATCTCTAGCATTTTCAGGTTTGTGATTTTTATTTGCTTTCCTACCAATAATTGCTGGAGAGTGATTTAATATCAATGCCATGTGGTCTCTTGGAATCAGTTATTCTGGAGAGATCCGGCATAGCAATTATCAGGGCAGCCATTTACAAGCTAATATGTCACAGTTTCCTTCCAATCAACAGCAGCGAATGACTGCCAAAATCTCCCAACTAACAGATCACTCATACAACAAAGCTGTGTCAAATATCTTATTTCCCAAGCAAACTCATCACTTTCCATATGGAAACCCTCAATCAACCAGAGAATACTGCCCTGTTAGTCTGTGGGTATCTCAAGAGAGTAGAGTATTATTGATAGGACTCATGTGACATCAACTCTGAAATGCATCTACTCCAGAACATATCTACTCCATAAAACAGAGTGGTTCTACTTGATTATTGTGCGGTTGCTCTGTAAACAAAGGTACAGAGGACTGCACAAAGGAATCTATAGTTATAATACATTGGTCTAATGGCATTTACCCTCTTCAGCTACAGCTCATGAATTCTTTGAACAACATTTGGAATATAATCCACACCAACACGCATACAATACTGAAATGGGCTATCGGAATATTGAAGCAACGGTTGTGAAGCCTTAAGAGAGGGACAGTGTAGCATGGGAGAGATATCCGGGATTACTCATGTCACTTCTTGCGCAACTTTACCATCCAAAAAAAAAAGACTGTCAGGTCAGCAGGTTGTAAAAGATGGTAGCAGAGGAGAGTAGGGTCCTGAAGTTCAACCACATATCCAGAGGTGAAGTATGGCTGGGTTACCATGATAACACCAAGCTGATAGGACATTGGAAGAAGTCACAGAATGGATAAAATAGATGGAAGTTGTTAACAGCGCACTCAGTGACTACGAAAGTGGAAAAGAATTGCACTAAGTATCAGGGATTCCCTTGCTGATAGGTAAAAACTTCAATCTGAAAAATTGTGTAGCCATTGATGTGGATTGGGCACCCCATATTGAAAGAACTGATGAAGAGGCACTGTCATTTTCTTATTATTCAGTATTTTGCCATGCAAACAGTCTCCAGGAGGACCAAGAAACACTTCAAGGGCATTCTCACAGCTTCCTTGAGAAAGTACAATATCAAAATAGGCTCATAGGTCCTTGGGCCTAGATTACTCAAACTGGAGATGCTGACCATTTCAAGACACCCTGATGACAGATTTTGGAAACCAATATAAACCACAGAGAGAATATACTGAAGTGGAACAACCTTGCCTTGTGAACCACCATCTGCCAGAGATTATAGATCTCACACAGGGCTCAGCAACCAGCTCAGGAACAGAGAATCAAATGGAAGCAAGCTATCCAGGACCACAAGGAACTGCCAAAGAAGTGCAGAGGAGGCTAGGCACCAAGCAATGGGTGTCAAATTAGAGGGAGGGAGATCCTAAACTTCCTCAGCCCAAGAGACAGCCAACAACCCTTCCCTTCCCAGTGTCATAACTGTTAGAAGAAGAATGTTGTCAGGAAGCAGAGGACATACATAGCGCACTTTCTAACAAGGACGTTCTGAAGTAAGAAGCACTAAGCATGGATGCATCACTCTGCAGAGAAAGCTATGGAGTTAGATAACTGTATATCAAATGTATTCCAATGGTTCATTTGAGACAATGCAATTGACATGGTAATGGAGAAATGAAGCATGCATAGGATTAGACTGGGCCATCGGCAGAGATAAGAACGTAAGAAATACAAACAGGACATAGACTGTTTGGCGTTTTGAAGCTGCTCCACTATTCCTTAAGATCATGACTGATCTTCTACCTCAATACCATTTTCCTGCACTATCTGCATATCCTTTGATTCCCTTTAATTTTCAATCTGTGTTTTAAGTGAAGCCAGTAACTGAGCCTCCACTGACCTCAAGTATAGAGAATTCAAAAGATTCACTGCCTCCATGTGAAGAAATTTCTCCTCATCTCAGTCCTATATAGCTTATCCTTAATTCTGAGATTGTAACCCCGGCTTGACTCCTCAGCCAGGAGAAACATCTTCCCTGCATCGACTCTCAAGAAGAAGATACCCCTGAATATTTTTTCACTTTTTGCATAAAAAGGCATCAGAACTAATTTATATCACTGGGACATTGAGGTCCAATTTATTTTTTATCTTGTATTTTCTGCACTCTGATGTTTCAAGTATCATATTATTAGATTTAATTTACTTTATTACTTGGAAACTCTAGAGACTCCAGATGTTGGAATCTGGAGCAACAAACAGTCTGCTGGAGGAACTCAATGGGTCAAGCAGCATCTGTGGGAAGGAAGGAATAGTCGATATGTCTAACTCTGCATAAGGTCCTGATGCAGGGTTTCAACCCAAAATGTTGACAATTCCTTTCCCCTCACAGATGCTGCTCAACCCGCTAAGTTCCTCCAGCAGATTGTTTGCTGCTTACCTCATTATTTTGTTGCTGGGCTTGTTTATATGGCTTACACATTGCTGATAATTCATATTCTATAGTATATTATAATGATTGCAGATTTCTTTAGCCATAATTAATAAAATTAATTAAATTGAATTAACAGTACTAATAGTTCAGAAATAACATGATAACATAGTGGGCAATAAAGAATGCAAGGAGGCTGATTCTATGGTAGGTGAGAATATTTACTTTATAAATGCCTACACGGTGGGTCCATCATCCAAAAATATTATAGCTTTAGAGACTGGACAAATAATAGTATTGGGCAATTTATTTGATTGCTGGTGCCAGACACCATGCAGTAATTCAAACAAAACCCCTTTCATGTCACAACAAGGCAACAAAGGGATCTTTATTTAAATCATTTCAACGATTCATTTCTGAGGCACAAAAGTTCCAGTGACCTGTGTGCATCGGGCCACTGATGTTGAAAGGTGAGTAAACTCCAGGCACTGAACAATCTGGGTGGGCAACAATGAAAATTCTTACAAGATAAGAATAATTGCCCTGCGCATTCACCATTAGCACACCGTGCAGGGGTAAGATTTCTAACTTCCATTAAAAGTGAAGAAATGGAAAGCAGTCATCCAAGTTAAAATGCAGAAAAATGAGTGACATAAACAAGTGACATTTTGAAATATCAGTTTAGTGTCAAGGCCTGCAAGGGCCTACCTGAAACTATCCAGGCCACAGTGTCTGGGGTTAAAAGAAAAGACAATTAAATTCCATCAATGGGAGGAAATTCCAGTAAATCATTCACTTAATGAGATCAATGTGCAATGGAAAGAGGCTGGACAAGAACATAGTCAATATTAGTACTTTGTTATCTTAACTTAAACTTTTATTTTTTTGTCTGCATTTAGGGCCAGACTCCAGTGCGCTTTGTACTGTATATTTTCATGACTGGCTACCAGTTTTCCCCGGTGAACTGATCCAAATAAACGCGCAGGTTTTCATCACTTAGGAAACAAAATATCTTGAGCACTACCCAAAGCCATTAAAATAAAGGCCAATGCTCATATGCTAGTATATCCAGCAGAAGCAGGGTACAGGATATCATATGTCAAGACATTTGCTTTCCTTGCCCATTTTCTAACATGAAAACTATTTAATCAATGACTAGACTGTCATGCACTTCATCACCAGGGCCAGGCATCATGTTCAAAAGGAATAATCTACCCCAGTTGGCATTGTTGGTGTTCATTTGTGTGGCTGCATTGGTTCTGCATGAATCAATGTTTTCATAAGCATTTCATTACACAGTCATGTCTTGTAGCTTAGCTCTTGGGATGTAAAATAAAACTAAAGCAACTATTGGGAAACCTCCCTGAATATCCAGTACTACTTGGATCTAAACCCCAGATTATGAACAGAACCTTTGATTCCATATGTAAGTAAATCAAAAGCAATGCTGATGACAAATTATGTAAAATTCTGGAGATTATATATTGGTTCCGTGTCAATGCAATACAGACGAGCACCTGGGAAATTGAAACATAATATATTATACACAATGCTGTAATTCTGTGATATATTATGCCTCAGCATGTTGTTTGTAAGTCTTTCAATGATGAAAAGTCCACAGACTACTCCAGTGAATAATCCTGATTAAAAACATATCCTGATTATGATTAAGTGTGATTTCTCATTCATTTTGCTGGAATCTTGCCACACAATGCCAAATGTTGTGGAAGGATATGATTGCACCTTCAGTGTTTATCAAGGCTCTTTGTGCCTTTGAGGGGCAATAGCTAACTTGAAAGCAGACATTTTCATGTGATTTATTGTCCCATTGCAACATCAATATTGCAAGGTGAACCCTCAATTTGAGATGTGCCTACATAAAACTCTAAAATAACACTGAAAATGATGAGCTAACGTCAACTTCAATGCTTGGTCCCAGAAACAATTGCATCACTGCAGGTGTCATCTTTTGACTTGCTCCCATTCATTACTGAATTAATATTGTGTAATATCCCAACAAATGGCTCAATACCTTCCAGAATTTGACTGTTTTTCCAACTGGCATATGATTTTTAGGAGCAATTATCACCCAAGTCCTTTGTGGATGGTTAATAATTGATATTAATTCAAAAAGATCAATCCATTGGTGCTAGTGTTGGTGTTGGAGGCAAACAAATTAGTTAAGGATAACTACAGCAATAGACTAAAAGGAAGAAAAACAGTCCAGAAATAGTTAAAAATGGATTACATCACTGTCGACTTTAAATGATCTTTTGCATGAAGGTTCTCCCACTCGAAATCTTGGATTTGATACCAAGATCCTTGACCATTAAACATAAGAATCAGCAAGAATAAGCTATTCATCCCCTACACCTGCTCTGCTATTCAATAAGATCACAACTGATCATTTCCCTCCATTACGTTTCTCTGTCCTAACCCCACAATTCGTGATTCGTTCAACATCCAAAAATCTCTAGATCTCTGTCTTGAATATATTCAGCATCTGAACCTCCACAAGTCTCGTCGGTAGAGAATTTAAAAGATTTATTGCACTCTAAGTGAAGAAGTTTCTTCTCTGTCCCAAATGGCTGACCCTTGGTTTTATACACCCAGCCAGGGGAAACATCGATCTTGTCAAACCCTGTAAGAATCTTATATGTTTCAATGAGATCTCCTCTCACTTTAGTACAATCCAGAGAGCGTTGGCCCAGTATGCTTAATATTTCCTCATGGGACAATCCCTCTTTCTCAGGAATCAACCTGGTGAACTTTTATTTCTCTCCTTCTGCCGCAAGTATAACCTTTTTAATTTAGGCAGACCAGACCTGTACACAAATTTCCAGCTCTTATTAGGGTCCTTTGTAATTATAGGGAGATGATTTTACTCTTGAACTCCAATCACTTCTTCTGGATTGAAAAGCGGGTTAGCTCCGTGCTCAATTTAACACAATCTTTCAAGCCCAGACCCATGCCTGGTTACTGTCTGAAAGACAGAACTCAGGGATGTTTGGCAGACTATCAACTGCTTTCATCAATAACCTATGACTACTGCTCAGTTTGAGTTCTGGTACATTCACCCAGCTTTGCGGAAATGAAGAAGTTGGGGCCATTCAGCCACTGGAGCCTAACCCACTTTCCAATATGATTGTGACCGATCATCCAAATTCAGTATTCTTTTCTTGCTTTCTCCCAATATTCCATGTGCCTAATCTGTTGAGACAATAACTAACTCCTTTAATATCATCTTCATGGTCCCAAACGAGGGCAAAATGCTGAATTCCAGATGCAAAGTGAGAGTGACTGCCCTTGACATCAATACTGTATTTGAAATTTCTCCTCAGAGAGCCATAGAGTTCCACAGCATGGAAACAGGCCATTTAACCCACCATGCTCAGTGAGGGACTGTCTGTCTTCCAGCACTTGGCCCATAGCCTTCTACGCCTAGGCGATTCAAGTGTTCGTCTAGATACTTCTTAAATGCTGTCAGCAACTCTACTTCCACCACTCTTAACTCTATCCAAATGGCCAACCTATATACTGAGAAAATGGTCTTTAGTTCTAGAAGCCCCAGCCTGAGGAAACAACCTCTCGACATCTGCCTAGTCAGTCCCTTTTAATATCTTGTATGCTTCAATGAGAAGCTTTGTTCAATGACTTTGGGGTTCTGGCCTAAATGTTAAAAAAAAGGTATGAAAGGTATGGTAGTAGCAGCATTGATTTAATATGTTTCTTATGGTTACCCATAACCAGACTCCTGATTACCAAAACTTATTCAATCTGTATTCACTCTGACCATTAACCTAAAATATCCATGTCCATTACCGCTAAGGTGAATGGAGAGATCGCACATTTTCTGTTGTCAAGATAGTGAGATTGCTGTTCCTAAATCATTTAAATGGGTGAAGGTGAATATTAACCCATTGTACCTTATCTTGCAACAATTTTCCATTACCTACAATGTGTGTTTTAAATTAGAAAATTATTCCACTACCACTCAGTTTATCTACTAAGTTCATTTGATTTCTTCTCAAATGTTGACCAGTTGTGGAACTTAACAGGCAGCCACCTAAACGTGACACATAGCTTATTAGATCATTCTGATTTATTTGCATTAATCAGCAGATTAATTCCAACCATTGAAAGAGGTGTTCCCTTTTACACATTGAAGGGAACATTTACTGTAACGAGAAAAGATTTGTGCACACATGCACCCAATGTTCTCTGTTTCTGTACCCCTTTGGAATTGTACATTTTATTCTATATTCAAAATCTGACCCAATCAGCTGTGCTAAACATGATGTATAGCAATGGCTGTTTGTTCAGCTGAAATTCAGCTCCATTGAAGCAGCATAGAACGTATAGCTGCTCTGTACAATGCACTTGGTGCTACTGACTGAAATGGATTTCTTGAGAGAGGGTGTTTCCTTACCGTTCCTACTAAACTGTAAGTGGCTGCCTGCAAAGGCTTCAAGAAAAAGCATATCTTTGGAGGGAATTATTTGTCTTCATCAGTCTGGTGGTTAGCATAATTGTGTCAAAGGATTTCATCCAGGCTTCCCTAGTTAGACATGAAGCACAGCAAGAGTCAATGCAGCACTCTTCCTATTTTACTTTGGTATTGTGCCTAACATGCAATCACAGTTGAACAACCCTTAATTCTTGATATTTCCAATGTTTCCATATCTCACCTGATGGTTTCTTGGTGTAAATAATGAAATTTGATCAGGTGACTCACAGTGACCGTAACTTGTTTCATCCACTGAGAAAGAAATTAATTCTGCACAATAGAATTCCATATCATGTGGGCAGACTAATTGTAGTCCTCGTGGGCACAGGTCCATAGCATGACTCCAATAATTTTGCATAAACAATATTAAATTGTCACCTCTTGTCAGAGTTACCTTAGCTATGGCTGTTAGAGGAAATCCAAATGTCTTCTATTTAAGTAAAATTGTTTTTTATGTGATTGTTCTGTCTGGATCTCAACCCAAATTCTGTTAATCCTGACCGGGATGAAATACTTGAAATGGAAAATTTTTCACTTTTCATTCATAATCTTAACCCTTCCCTGTACCACAGAGAAACAAGGAAGTTAACAGATTCCATGTTCTTGACCACAAGACAAACCATCTATAAGTAAGTGCTCTGGAGGATAAAAACAAGAAAACCTCAGGAGAATTCATTAAAATTAAGTCTTTTTGTGTTCATATAAATATTTGAAGCCTGTTCTGGAATTGAAAATACCTCCACCTGCTAATTATTTAAGGGTAAGTATAATGATTGGTTTAAATCAGAACATTAGTTGGCTGATTAAAATATCAGGGTATGCAACCTGTAGAAGCCAGCATATTGGAAGAGGGACAGTATGGGTAAGAGAAGGCATGCACTCAGGGAAAAAGCAAGATGTGTTTTGCCAGATACAAATAGAGATAGCCTGGATTGTTAAGGACAGGAAGAGAAAAGAATTTTTGGAATGCATCATAGATCTCTGAGAGAGAGGAACATGGAAATACTTTTTGCAGAATGTCATGTAAAAAAAGAACAAGATGTTAAAATATGGAGTAATCTAGTGTTATCTAGAGGGGATAAGAACAGGGAGGAAGCTAAGGAGATTTTGCAGGTGTTCTATCATTCTGCTGTTATAACTCAGCAAGTACCCACCAAGAAATGGCAATACATTGTCTTTCAGCAGCTTATGCTGTTCTCATGTGGGGTTGTGATGGTCTCCCAGAAGTTACATTAGGATACTGTTGGACCTGTCCCCATCCCACTCTTCACCCTCACACTGGAAATTCAACTAAATGCCTTGAGATTGTACAGGATTTGTTCCATATATTGAGCAATATGTTCACTGAGAATTTTGAAGCTAATTTTTGGTAATGATTCTAGTCTAATACATAAGCCTTCCTTTCATTAAGGCCCACAGCAGTTTAAGGTGGTTCTGCAGTAGTAACTGGTAAAGAGGAAATCAAATCTGATTGTAAACCATCAGAAATGTTTCACATCAGTCATGGGAGGAAGACAGCATTCTATTATTTAAGTATTGTTGCAGACATCTTATTAGAACAAGCATGCCAGGAAGAGGGAGTTATTATTTTCCCAGATGATTATCAAGTGGCCAGAAGGATGGATCAGGGCATCGAACAGGAGACGATAATATTGTAAACCATAATGTGCAGTGGTCCTAGCTGCAGTGTTAAAAAAGGATTAATGGCCTCACTAGGTGTTGAGTTCAAGAGTCAGGAATGCTGCAGCTTTGTAAAACTTTATTAGGTTGCATCTGGAGTATTGCATTCAGTTCTGGTTGCCCCATTATAAGAAGGATGTCGAGGCTTTGGAGAGGGTGCAGAAGAGGTTTACCAAGATGTTGCCTGGATTCGAGGGTATGTGCTATGAGGAGAGGTTGGACAAACTTAGGTTGTTCTCTCTGGAATGGTGGAGGCTGAGAGGAGATCTGATAGAGGTTTATAAGATTATGAGAGGCACAGTTAGAGTACTCAGCCTGTATCTTTTCCCCAGGGCTGAAATGTCTAATACCAGAGGGCATGCATTTAAGGTGAGAGGGGGAAAGTTCAAAGGAGATATGTGGGGCAAGTTTTTTTACACAATGATTGGTGGGTTCCTGGAATGTGCTGCCTGGAGTGGTGGTGGAGGCAAATATGATAGGGGTGTTCAAGAAGCTCTTAGATAGGCACAGGAATGTGAGGGAAATGGTAGGATATGGACATTGTGTAGGCAGAAGGGATTAGTTTATTTGGGCATTTTATTACTAATGTAATTGAATTAGCACAACATTGTAGGCTGAAGGGCCTGTTCTACATTCTATGTTCTATCAAGATAGGAAATAACCATTGATCAACAGTATAAGAAATATACATTCTATGAGTACTTTTTTATGATAGCTTGCTATGATTGCCCATTATGCATTGGGATACACTTTGTAACAGCTCCCTTTCCCACTGAAGTTTGTTTTGTCTCGCTTTAGGTGTTGGCTGTTCTGTTAAGTCCAATCACAATACATAAGAAATTTGAGCCTAATTCAGGCTCCTGTATAAAGTTTGTTTTAATCTGGAAATATTAAAGGAAACACTGTTCAAATCAAAATAGTTGTTTGAACGTCAACTTTGAGGCTTGAAAATCTTGAAAATAAGTCAGTTTGAATTACTGCAACCTAATACAGATGAAGTCATTAATCTTATCCCATCACAGATGCTACCTGGATTGTTCGCAATGTCTTCCTGTTTTTTAATTTGGAGTTCAGTATCTGTACTTTTTTTTATTGGATTAATTAGTCTCCCGCTATGGTAGGAAATACAGAAAAAGAGAAAGTTAGTCCACTTAAAAAGTTGCGTAGATGGGTGTTTCCAGTAATTACGATCATATTATTTCACTGTTATTTACATGCTTGCTCATTTTTTATATAAAAATACACATTCTTGCTTTATTTAACTTAGTATGCAGATTCTGAATGAACAATTTTTTGCTTCCAAAGTGTAAGCCATTAAAGGTGAATTGTAAATCTGATAGTTAAGGGTAATTCTGAAAAATAATTTACTGTTTGATTTCCAGGAATATCATCAAAAATCTATTTGATGTCCAGACAAAATTGGCATGTAAAGCTATGGGGGAACTAGGATTTGTCTCTGAGTGATTGGATACTAAAAAGATGAACTAATCTAAATTAAGAGGGTTAGAAACATAACACCCACTGATAGTTCCTCACTTAGGAGTCCCTCTGGCTAATCCATTGAAATTTTACAATGCATAAAGTGGTCATCACACTGTTAGAGGAAACGCTTTGATACATCTTCCCCCCACTTAGTTAATCAATACTATTTTTAGAGGAAAGCATGGTGTGCAACAAGGAGGGAAACATGTGGGAAGAGAGCACAATACCCCATGTCTTCCACATACATCCCATCCCTCCCTTCTTTCCCAACTTTCTCATATTTTCTTCAGGAACATCCAGGATGCAAGGCTCTTGAGGAAGCAGGAATTGACATTAAGGGGTTATTCTTCCACTCTGCATTCAAATGCATTTCTGGGATGCATATCACAAAAATGCACACTCCTAGCTCCAGAATTTTCCTCCATTGTGGAATATTTTTCTCTATGCACTCAGTGCATGCGGTAAGTATTCAGTGTGATGCTTCAGGTGCTCACAACTGGCGGGAAAGATGGACCTCAGATCTCAATGCACAGAGTGATACGTTGAATACCACAGGCCAACAGTGGGTGGCAGTGGCTAGGAAGGAACAGGAACCTATGGTCCAAGGTCTAGTCCATATCCTCATTCAATGGGTAAAAGATGCAGAGAAGGAGGGCTGTTTTCAAAAATGAATACTCTCTGAATGTCAGCGATTGCAAGAGTTTTTGGAGTTTGTGGTAGAAACTTTCACTAAAAGAGGATAATGCAGAGGATTAATCTGGATATGAATGAAACTGCTAAACCATGCAAGCATTGCACAGCACTGGCTTCCACACTCCTGCCATATCAAATCGGCTCAAAAGCTGAAGTTAAATGGCAGTAACTTCTTGTCAGCTTCTATGTTAAACACCAAAAAAAAACCTCAAGCCTTTAAGGGCTCTGTCACTCGTATACTTTCACATAGGCTCCCTAAGGATGGGTAAAGAGAAAAGCAGTGTGACTCCAGCCAGATGGGAAGTCACACCAGGTTTCATATAATTAGTTGAGAAGATCACGAAGGACTACCTCCTTACCATCCCACACTATTCAACACATGTCAAGATTTATTTTTGCCTTCATTGCTATCCATCAATGTACATATTAGGAGTGAAAGAGCATGGGAGTATGGGGAGAGATCAGTTACAGTGAGGGCTGGCAAGACTCCAAAGAAAAATCAGTCCGTAATGCACGTTTCTGGTGCACATCTGAACTGGCCAATGTGACATCATTTTGACATCCACACTATTTCCTGTTGTGATCACTATAGTATGCTCCTTGATAATTTAGCTCAGATATGTTGCATCTCAAGGCTCGCTAGATCAATCATACAAAAGGAAAGAAATTTAAAGGGACAACCAACAGGTTACATGCATACTGTTGATTCTTTGAAGATTTTCTCCACAGCAATGAATACTTACTCTCTGTTGTTTACCATAACAATTTCTGAATGCTGCCTGCAAATTGAAACAATTTCCAGGAATTTCCGGAGGGAGTTTTCCCAGATGATTTGCCGTAATTTTGGTAGAAGATTGGCAAAGCTCCCAAACAGATGCATAACTGGGCTTTTTGACAGTCTGAGCTACAGTGGCCAAAGTGGAGAATGAAGAAATTTAGAGAGAATCACTGTCTTTTGGGGATATGGCCTCTATTTAAGTTGAAAGAGAAGCTGAGGAGAAAGGGTGTCCCTGGTGCAATGGAGGCCATGCCTTCCACCATATTCACTGACTGAGGCCAGTCTTCGCTGGGGAACAGAATGCTCAATTTCCAGTTGGGTGCAAAGAAAACTTAATGTAGTACAAAACATGATTCCCACCCATCTTATGCAAGAAATATAAATCCTAACTTGAAACAGTGGGACTAAATGGCCTGTTCCATGTAATCTTGTGGAATGTATCATGTATTGATGCTGAACAAGGTAAGGTTAACTTTTATACTTAAGGTGAGATCTAGCTGTGAAATATGGAGAAGTGTGAATTTGAGCTTGCAACTCCAAATCACAATCTCCCAGGGAGCATGGGACTAAGCCTACTGCTTGGCTTGGTTAAAGCAAGTGATGTTACATGTGCATAACTAACACTTTGTATTGCTGTGCCATTCATCTGTTTTCTATAGTGAGAAGTTAAACAAATGTTTTAGGACCATTCTTAAGAAAACCCCTTGGCTAATTTTCAACAGAACATGTCACTGGGCTTCAGTGAATGTCCTGACATGAGAAAATAAATAAATAGAATGAGAAGGAAAACCAGGAGAAGACTGCACTAATCATCAGCCACTCATTTACACTAATTCTATATTCATCCCATTCTCCCTAGATTTAAATAATTCAAAAATGTGAAATAATTAATTAAAAATTGAAAATATAATTACTAATTATAAGTTAGCTTTATTCAAAGACATGATAAACTGATTTAAATTTATTTTAAAAAGTCAACATTAATTTATAGAAGAAAAAAAACTAAACCAGTTAGCTGTACTTAGCTTTTTAATCCAGGTCAATATTCTGATTCAAATGAACTGCGCAGTGCCACATATGCCAGCCATAGTTAGTCAAAAGCCGAGGGGTCAGGTGAGAAGTGCAACAAGCCCCTCAGCTCAGTGCGACTGAGCACCATCCCTGGACTCAGTGCTGAATCTATTGCTGGAGTGGGGAAAATTTGCTGAGGTTTCTATTCTCTCTGGTCGGGGCAGCAGTTCATAAGAACATAAGAAACAGGGGCAGGAGTAGGCCATCTGGCTTGTCGAGCCTGCTCCGCCATTCAATAAAATCATGGCTGATCTGCCCGTGGACTCAGATCTACTTACCTGCCTTTTCCCTGTAACCCTTAATCCCCCTACTGTGCAAAAAATTATTGTCGTGATTAATTTTCTCATGATTAAATGCTGTTATTAACACGTCTTTTCCTCTGCAATGCTGAAGCTGCTAATGGAGTTGGGTTTAAAATTGGTTCCAGCTTATTGTTCTCATGATGTTAATTTGTGGCAGCGCATTTTGGAAAGGAGGGCTACTTTATCAAGACAAGTATTTTGTTGAAATATGCTTTTAAATAGTGTATATAAACTGAGTAAGTACTGTGAAATCAGTGCTAATTTTTTTATGATGAGCCATGGACAAAGAGGGGCCTTGAAGGTGCTCCAAAAGAGGAAATTCTTATTGTCTGAGCTTCAGTTCCATTTCCACAAAACAAACATCAATATTCCCCATAACTAGCATTTCCAATAGCTTTTTTAAACAGTTTTAGTTTCCATTTTGCCAGCTAGTCTTTGTGCAGTGACTACAGTGGGAAGGAAGGGAAGGAGTTACTACACAGAAAGCAAGATAATTACAAGCAGACAGGACTAGGTGAACAGTCGTCAAATTAACTAAATGACAGAGAATGGAGAAGAAATACATTTTGAACTCTGCTACCTTCTCTTTTCAATCACAATCACTTAGCTTACAACACACATGCAATGGAAATGATATGGGCATATATACCAGCCATAAGTTAATAAGAATATATCAACAATGTTTGCCTGGAGCATTTCACTAGTCTTCTCTGATCGCAAAATACTCTTAGGCAAACATATTTAAGGTTACAGCAGTTTGCAGCTTCCACTGTGAACATTGTTATAAATAGTTTCCTCAAAAGTGGGCTCTCGACCTCCTTTTGTATACAAATACCATGTAATTATGTAGCAACAATCAAAGCTGCCTTGTTCTATAAACAGCAAAGGTTAAAAAATGAGGAAGATAATGAGACACCAATCTTGGGTTAACTGCAATAAGTTGCTATTTCCAATTACACCAATTGTAATTTTAAACGTTAAAATTACTGTTAGGTCACTGACCAACAATGAAAGAAGCCTCACAGCAATGTTTAATGACAGATAATCAGGGGCTACTGACAAAGCACATTACAAGCAGTGATAATGTTATGTTATCATTTCAACTCCAGATTCCCAAGAACTGACCCCAGAGCCGATGCACAGCAAATTATTCCTTTCTGGCACATGGCTTACAGCTCCAAGATTTGAAGGCATTTTGCAAAGGTCTTTAAAGACTCAACGAGGTGAGATCACTACTAATGATGGCCTTAGCATAGAAGCAGAGCCTGCAGTTCATCACTGTCAACTGGATTTAAAGGATGTACTGATAGCAGAGGCTGTGTTATCTACCCCACACTATGTTCATCCTCAGTTTCCCTTGTACAAACGACAGTTATGTTACAAGAGAACAAGGGAAACATTTGCCTGTAAGATAGTAATGGATTCACATCAATGCCCCCATTTGTGTTACAGCACTCTCCCAAATCAGCACTTCCATTGGCAGTTTGGAGACAGCACAAACCACAAAATAATGGCTATTCCACTCATAATCATAATATTAAACCTGTAGTCCCTTTCTGTTCAAAGATGGCAGTCCATAAGTACTAATGAAGCAACTTTGGAATAAGAGGAGTAAGCCATGCATACTCCACCTTTAAATAAGATAATGACTGATCCTCTACCACTTCTCAATTTAATCCAAATACCCCATAGTCCACTGTTCCCCACACTTCCTGATTCCCAAAGTGATTATCAATCTCAGTCTTGATCATATTCAATGACAGAGCATCCATTGACCTCTGGAGAAGAGAATTACAAAAATTCAAAAAATTTTGTGAAGAAATTTCTCTTCACATTGGTCAATAATAGCTCATTCCTTATTTCAAATCTATTTCCCCAAATTCTAGATTCCAGCTGGAAGTAACTGCCTCTCAGCATCCAGTTTATTGGTCTCTCTCAGAATCATAAATATTCAAGGAAGTCACCTCTCATTCGCCTAAATGTCAGTGAGTTTATGCCATTATCTCTTCTCATAGGATAAACCCCATCTTCCCTGAAGCTACATCACACTGCCTTCAACCAAAGTACATCCTTCCTTTGGTAAGGAGATCTAAACTACATACAGTATTCCAGATGTGCTCTCATCAAACCCTCTGCTTGTTTGAGGAGCCACAAGGATATCCAGGTCAGAAATGAGGAATTCACCCTGCACAGGGGAGCATTTCACAAAGAAATCCCGGATAAATGTGAGGTGTTGCACCTTGGTAGGACGAATGTCAAGTGGCAGTACACTCTGAAGGGCAAGACCCTTAACAGTGTTGAAGAGCAGAGAGATCTTGGAGTGCAAGTCCATGGCTCATTGAAAGTGGCTACACAGGTAGACAGGGTGGTTAAAAAGGCTTATGGAATGCTTGCTTTCATTAATCGAGGTACTGAGTATAGGAGTCAAGAAGTTATGATGCATCTCTATAGAACTCTGGTTAGGCCGCATTTAGGGTATTGCATGCAGTTCTGGTCACCTCACTATAGGAAGGATGTCAAGGCTTTAGAGAGGGTGCAGAGGAGGTTTACTAGGATGCTGCCTGGATTGGAGGCCATGTGCTATCAGGAGAGGCTGGACAAATTTGGGCTCTTTTCTCTGGAGCAGCGGAGGTTGAGGGGTGATCTGTTGGAAGTGTATAAAATCATGAGGGGCATAGAGAGGGTGGACAAGCAATATCTTTTTCCCATTATTGAACGATCCAATACCAGAGGGCATGCATTTAAGGTGAGCGGGGGTAGGTTCAGAATAGAAGTGAGGGGTACATTTTTTACTGAAAGGGTGGTGGATGCCTGGAATGCGTTGCCTGATAGTGTGGTGGAGGCAAATTCATTGGGGGCTTTTAAGAGGGGCTTGGATGGGCACATGAATAAGAGGAAAATGGAGGGATATGGGCATTCTGTAGGTGGGAGGGATTAGCTACGTCGGCACAACATTGTGGGCTGAAGGGCCTGTTCTGTGCTGTACTGTTCTATGTTCTATGTTCTAAATCCCATGACCTTAAAATACAGATCAAGATGAGTGCTCTGATACTTGGATCTGCACCTCATTAGTGCCACCTTTAGCTGTAACAACAACACACACACAGCCCAATAGAAATAAATATGGGCGTTACTGTTGTTAGTACAAATGACAAATCTGTATTTATGTGGTGTCTTTTATAATGTTAGGACTTCCCAAAGCATCTTGCACCCAATAAAGTTCTTTCATAATCACAGTTTCAATGAAGTTAAAGTAGTATCAAAATGCTGAAATTTCAGAAGTCACCTTCCCTAGCATATCCTGATACATTGATTTAGACTTGTTTTTCTAATTTTATTTCAATTGTATTAGTAACAGTCCATCAGAGTGTACAAAAAAAATCTCATTTGTTACAAGAATCTCCACTTAACATGGGACAAGTATTTAACCAAGCAATTTTCTCAGAGGTTTCTGGGAAGAGTGCAATCAATGTTCAATGTTTGTTATACAAATCATGTAACACTTCTGAACATCACACTCAGCTAACATTATAGGAATCCCTGCTATCGTAAAGTTACAGGACCTTTGCTCCCAGATTTTCCATTTTAGACTATATACCACGTAACAGCACAATCACGTATGTCTTATTATAATAGACTTGACAAAAAAGCTCTGAGGGGCTTTGCTATCACAAGAATGGGTTTACTTACAGTTAGTTTTAACTCAAGTTTTTGTCAACAAACTATAATTTTATTAATCTGAGAACCAATAATATCTGATCTCACTCTGCACAGAAAATGGCCGTATAACAATAAACCACAACAATGTGAAAGGAGGTATCAGAGTTGGTCCAACAAGGCTATCAGTTAGTTCACAAAAGAATTTATCAGTCCCACTACACACTAATAGATAATATTCTGTGTGCTCGTATAAGTTTATGGGGTATATAAATGCCAAGATTTATGGTCACCTTCAAATACAGGAGTAGAAAGGAAATGTTAATGATCGAACAAGACATTCCAAGATTTAGGAAAACCATTTTTTAATTTATAGAGCCGTAGAGCACTACAGAACAGAAACAGGCCCTTTGGCCCATCTAGTCCTTGCCGATGTGGTCTTCTGCCTAGTCCCATCTACCTGCACCCAGACCATTTTCCTCCAAACCCCTCCCATCCGTATACATATCCAAACTTATCTTGTGTTGTAATTGAACCCGCATCTACCACTTCCACTGGCCGCTCGTTTCACACTCACACCACCCTCTGAGTAAAGAAGATCCCCCTCAGATTCCTGTTATATATTTCACGTTTCATGCTAAACCTATGTCCTCTAGTTCTAGTCTCACCCAACCTTAGGGGAAAAAAAAACCTGTATGCATTCACCCTATCTATACCCCTCATAATTTTGTATACCTCTATAAGTTCTCCCCTCATTCTCCTGCGCTCCAGGGAATAAAGTCCTAACCTATTTAAACTTTCCCTACAACTCAAGTTCTCAAGTCCCAGCAATGTCCCTGTAAACTTTTCTGCACTCTTTCAAGCCTATTGATATCTTTCCTGTAGGTAGCTGACCAGAACTGTACATAATACTCCAAATTCGGCCTCACCATCATCTTGTGCAACTTCAGCATAACATCCCAACTCCTGTACTCAATGCCCTGATTTATGAAGGCCAAAGTGCCAAAAGCTCTCTTTATGATCCTATCTACCTGTGACGCCACTTTCAAGGAACTATGGATCTGTATTCCCAGGTCTCTTACCACACACCTCACTGTGTAAGTCTTACCCTGGTTATGTCCTCCCAAAGTGCAACTTGTCTGCATTAAGTTCCATCTGCCATTTTTCAGTCCATTTTCCTAGCTGGTCAAGATCACGCTGCAAGCTTTGATAGCCTTCCTCACTGATTTATTATCATTTAGTTAAAAATCCAAACGTTCAAAGGCATATTAAAAATACAAAGGTATATTTAAGAGCTTTAAAAAATATCATGTTGTGGATTTGTCTTTCAGTGATTGCGCTCTCTGTTTCTGTGCCCAGACAGACAGAAACCATTGATGGTTAAAGCAATTTGAGGTTACTGATGGTGTTTCATTTATTGAGAGATTTTATGTAAAAATAGAGAGTCTTGAGGAATTTATCACCGCCAATCCTCTTGATGAAAATCTCAGTTCTTCACTTCCATTCTGAATCAAGCTTTGACTTTGAATATGCTATAAAGTTGACTGGCCAACATTTTGTTAGCCTGTTGTCAGAGTTTTGTTCTACTTCAACTTTTATTTCAGCTTGAGCCAGCTTAGAGTCTTCTTCCTACTGAGTCTGGAGATTTTGGGATTCGAATTTGAATTGAATTAGTTTACTAAGGTACAGTGTAAAACTGTTTTGCATGCCATCCATACAGATCATTTCACTACAACAGTGCATTGAGGTAGTACAAGGGAAAACAATAACAGAAACAATAACAGTACTGAGTGTATGGTGCATTGTCTAAGATGGAGCCTTGAGGTGTGCTGTTAAAGGTTATTTTAACATCTCATGAAAGACACTATTTGAAGAAGAGAATGGAGTTTTCCCAGTGTCCTGACTGAGATTTCTCCCTTGACCAACTCTTCTACCATTTCATGTGCTGTTTATCGGGTACACTCTTGCCTGTGTATTGACACAGCAATTGTGCTTTAAAAGTAATTCATTGTTTGAAAAGCATTTGGGACATCCAGAGAAAAGGGTGAAGACACAATTTTCTTAGTTTCTTTCTCTCAAGTTTTTCATCTATGAGGTAAGATGGTGCAATGAAAATAAAGAATTATATTAAGCTTCAGTTACCCATGCGTGCGGCTATTTATAATGCTGGTAATTTTACAATCCTCATCACTGTTCAAAGGAGTCTTACCAATGCCAAATATGGATGATAATAACAAGGTCTATGTGTTTTGCCACTTCATTATCAGCCAGACACTGACTCAGTGCATTAGCCATGCATAGTCACCCTCTGTGTGAGCCTAGACGATAAGGAAGTAATTTTAATTTTGAGCAATAAATTAAAATGAGTGATCAGAATGTGGCTACCTTATTTGGCCACCGCTATGGATGATTTCCCTTTGCATGGATTCCAGTGAAAACGAATATCAAAAATATATAAACGTTGATTACATATTTAACTATTTAAAACTATTGTCGTGTGTTAAAATTAGTCAGTGGGTTCTTGCAGATTTGTTAAACAAGGGTCATCAAAGCTACGATGTTTAATATCTGTTGGCAAATTGAAATTTACCAGAAAATAATATACCCAGCAATGAAACATCAGAATTGCAATTTTGTTACTTCAGAATGTGTGATGTTGTTGCAATGAAATGGCACACAGTTGGTACAGCCGCTGTATCTCCCCACCAGAGCTTGCTGGCAATTCATTTCAGATCCTCCAATCTAAACAGATGAGCAGAAAGCTTGTCAGAGCTCATCATTCACTGACAAGTTTAGATCCCCCATATTATACATGGTGCATCTAGAAGAGCTGCTGCCTCACAGCACCAAAGATCCGGATTCAGTTTTGACCTCAGGTGCTGCCTACATGGAATATAAAGGTCCTCCCCATGACCGCGGGTTTCCTCTGGGTGCTCTGGTATCCTCCCACATCCCAAAGACATGGTGGTTGGTAGGTTAATTGGCTGCAGTAAACTGCTCCTACTGTAGGTGGGTGGTAGAATGTGGGGGGAATTGCTGAGAATGTGGGGAGAATGAAATGCAGTTTATGTAGGATTATTGTAAGTGGGCAGTTGATGGTCAGCAGCTGGTGGGCCAAAGGGCCTGTTTCTGTGCTCTATCTCTCTATGCATCTATGATTATGTATTAAAATGATAACTATTCAATGTGGAAAATTTATAATTCACAAATTCAAATCCACAAATTTATCACGTTGAGCATAGACCATTCCTTTGAGCCCCTTTGTCCACAAAAATCAGGTACAACAAATACAAAACATCATGTTATATTGTGTCTCGGGCACCAGGGTATTGAGATCATTGATAAAATGCAGAGGAGATACACCAATGCAAAATGCCCAGCCGTGGTGATTCTAAAATCACCCAGCTGACTTATTGCATTCTAGCTGTAGAATGGTTTTCTATGCTTAGAAGACAAAGTTCAGAGCTCTTCACTTTTATTCTTTTACAGTTAATGTTCTTATACTCTAGTGGCACATTACTGGGCAGGATAACAGCCTCACTGTTTAATGATATGGAAGCTCTAATTTTAAGAGATCAGGATATTTATGATTCTCTCTGTTTGTTTTAGATACAAGTAACTTGACATATCACTGATTGCAATTCTGAGCACTTGCATGATCAAAGGCCAAAAGCAAACAGTTGTGATATCTCGGGGAGAAAACAGGACAGAAATGTTGGTAAAATATGGTAAATGATGTCCTTTGACTTGGAAAAAGCAATTCTGTCCTTGACAGAATGAGGCAATGACAGAAAATGTACCTCTGAACTGATCCTTATCATGTTTTGGATCCAGTTTGTCTAGGAAAGAGCTTTGTATCTTGTTCACAGGAAAGTTATCAGCGGCTAAAGACAGCAATGAATGTAGATAAAGCCTGCAACAAAAACGGAAAATTAGGCTGCAGAAGCACCCACAATAAAGTTGTCAAGACTATTTTTAATCATAACTGAAGTCACTAAGAATATAAAGGATATATTAATAAATTCAGAAGAATATTCAATTTTTCGGCAGGAAAGGAAGAGGTTGTGAAACCAGAAATAAATCACGTGTATACGTGTTAAAGTCCTAATCAAAAACAGCAAAGATTTAGTTAACCCGGCCTTCAAGAGGAATGACCTGAGCTAGCAATAGCTATCTTCATTTAGTTTTCAGCAATTTTGGTTTCAGGATATGAACTGTCAGTGTGTGGGGGAATGGAATTTGTGGAGGAGGTATCGAAAATTGGTGAGGCTGCAGCATTTAAAATGTACCACTGTTCATAGAATCGTACAGCACGGAAACGGGACCTTTTGGCCCATCTTGACCATGCCGACCACGATGCCTATCTACGTTATTCTCATTTGCGTGCATTAGGCCCATATCCCTCTGTACCTTTCCAATCTAAGTACCTTCCAAATGCCTTTTAAACATTGTATTGTTTCTGCCTCTCACCTCCTCTGGCAGCTCATTCCAAATAATCACCACGCTCTGTGGGA
Source organism: Pristis pectinata (assembly GCF_009764475.1). Taxonomy (NCBI): domain Eukaryota; kingdom Metazoa; phylum Chordata; class Chondrichthyes; order Rhinopristiformes; family Pristidae; genus Pristis; species Pristis pectinata. The sequence continues at coordinate 114,184,711 of NC_067407.1, forward strand.
AAAACCTACCCCTCAGATCTTCTTTAAATTTCTCCTCTCTCACCTCAAGCCTGTGCCCTCGAGTTCTAGATTCACCTGCCCTGGGGAAAAAGGTTCTGACTATCTACTCCTATCTATAAGGTCAACCATCAGCCTCCTACAATCCAATGAGAATAAACTCAGCCTATCCAATCTCTCCTTAAAACAACATCCCTCTGTTCTGGGCAACATCCAAGTCTATCTCTTCTGCACTCCCTCTACTGCTACCACATCCTTCCTGTGGTTTAACCAGTACTTTGTATGGCTGCAACATGATGTTCCACTCTCATACTCAATGCTCCAGCCTATGAAGGCAAGCACAACAAATACTTTCTTCACTGTCCTTTCCACCTGCGTCACCACTTTCAGTGAGCTATGGACTTGCACTCCAAGGTCTCTATGTTCATTAATGCTCCTTAGGTCCCGACCATTAACTCTATATTTCCTTTCAGAATTTGACTATCAAAAGGAGATGAGATATATTGGCATAAGCAGGGAATCTGAATGAAAGATCATGTATACTGTCTTGCATGTCCTTGTGTTAGAGATGCAGAACAGGAGAAATGGGTTGTTTGGTGTTCAGTATGTGGTTAATAGCAGCGATCACCACCTCAGATTTAGGCTGAAGTTCAATGAAATACTGACAACTGAGGAAGCGCTGCACACTTGGAAGGATCAGTACTGTAGATTGTTGCGTTACTTGAGGGGCAATACTGAGGGATTGTTACATCATTTGGGGCAATACTGAGGGATTGTTACATCACTTGGGAGGCAATACTGAGGGATTGTTACATCACTCAGGGGGCAATACAGAGGGATTGTTACATCACTCGGGGGCAATACTGAGGGATTGTTACATCACTTGGGCGGCAATACTGAGGGATTGTTACATCACTCAGGGGGCAATACTGAGGGATTGTTACATTGCTAGGGGATCAATACTAAGGGATTGCTGCTTTCGCAGAGGGACAGAACAAGTGGATTGCTGCATTATTAGGGCAGTACTGAAGGAGTACAGCACTATTGGAGGTGATGTTTTTCAGATGATGGATTACACTGAAACCATGTCTGCTCTCTCTGGTGGATATAAAAGACCCCAAGGCACTACTTTGAAGAGCAGGGGAGCTATCATCCGTGCTTTAGCTCATATTTATTTTCTAAACAACATTACGAAAACAGTATAACTGGTCGTTTAACCATTTTTTGTTTGCTTTCTGTATACAAGTTGTTGCCTCATTTCCTACCTTACGGCAGTGATTACATGTCAAAGTTACTTCACTGGTTGTAAAACATTATGGGATATCCTAAAAGGGATGTGAGAGTGTTATACAAATGCAAGTCATTCTTTCCTTATCCCCTTAATCGCCACCACCCACACCACTCTGTGCGCCTCGACAATGAATGCAGCTGTATTACAGTGGCGCAATGGAAAGACACTTCTGAGAGCGTTCGGGTGTCACCTATCAGGGCCAGGAGGATAGAACTATTACAGGAACATCAGGTTATTTTCTCACCAGGTCTGGGGCCAGCAGCTGGCTGAACTGGAGTTCACCTTCATCACTGTTGACAGCAGCTGGTGTGACGTGGTCCACCCTCCCCTGCCGTCAATATTGGCAAAGGAACTTGGTCCTTCTGTGACATTTCACCTTATAAGGAGAAGCCAGAGGAGCCTAAAGGGAGACACTGTGTGTTAGGTTAGTTGCCAATGGCCTCCTCCCAGGTGTGTGCAGGAGAACAGCAGAACCTCCATCAATTTTGAGAGCCATACGATTCAAGTGGTTAGACCGCTCAGACTACAGGAATGCTAAAATGCTCAGCATGCACATTGCATGTTCAGCCCTATTCGAAGCCTCTCTCTGGTGTGCATGAACCTCCATCAGGAATGACAGCAACAGCACTATCACGTACCTATCAACATCACCTAGCTATCTTCTAGCTGTGAGGGAACAGTGTCAAAACCTCGTCACTGGTTAAGCCCACACTCCAACATTCATGCACAATTGGTTGCCTTTTCATATTGGGAGAACGTTACAGATATTGTCACAATGAGATGACTGTTGCTCAGTGCCCTAATGGTTTTCTATTGAAGTGTGCTGGGAATCTATTAGCAGTGCAGTCAGAAGGTGCCCGTCCTGCTGTGCTTATTGAAATAGGCTATGGAGTTTTATCGGTGGCATGTGATTCCTTTGCACTAAAGTTTGACATGAAAATCTGAAGCTGAGTGCTTAATGTTTTTAAGTGGACTAACATTTTAAAGCATCTTCACTATATTGAAACGTGACAAGATATCACACTTTGAAGGGAGCTATGTTGCCAGCAGTGTCTGTCTGATTTACATGTCTGATGTTTCGATGCTGCAGCTCACTTAAGTGCGGTATTTCATTCCAACTTAAGACCTGCATTGTCTATGCTTGTTGCAAAAAGAATAGAAGATCAGAGGAAGGTTTGTGCAATACAGTACTTCAGTCAAGGCTAGATGCCACAACCCAGAAGACCAGTATTTACTTTCTAATGTTCCTCTCTTCTGTCCCTAGAACTGTTTGCTCTTTACGAAGTCACAACCTGGAACACAGAAGGCCAGCCTGATGGCTGAGTTTTCCAGCTTTTATTCTGAGTTTCCAATGTCTGCTGCGTTTTCTTTCTTTATTGAAAAGCGCTGGTCATCAAAGGCTCATTTCGCAGTCTGTGACAAGTCCCAGTAACTTAATGGATAAAACTTTTTGCCCGTGGAATATTAAACCACAAAGACACAGTTTTGATTCCTGGTCTGTGCTCACCTCAATTGGGACAGAGAGAAAAATAAAGATAAAGACATTTCTTCAGAGCAGATTTCATATCCCTTTCAGGATGTCCCAAAGTGTCAAACAGTCAATAAGGTACTTTTGAAACAAAGTCATGACTCCTATGTAGGAAACTCAGCAGCAAATCTACACGCAGCAAGTACCCATAATCAGCAATGTGACAATGACCATGGAATTTGTTTCAGTCACGTCAAACTGAGGCATCAGAATTGATGCTGGCAGCAACCCATTCCCCCATGATAGATCTTGTCTACCCATCTCAGCAAACAAAACAGGCCTCAGTTTAACACCTCCGCTGAAAAACTTCTGACAATGCCACAGTCCTTCAATACTGTCTAATATTCTGTGTTTAGCCTCTGGAATGGGACTCAAACCTACAATCTTCTGATTTAGGGATAAGAGCACCACCCACTGTGCTACAGTTAATGCTTGGCAGAAAATGTACCACTACTTACATTTAGCATGAAGTGTAGTTATAGCAATGAAATGGATATGAAAGGACAGGAGATGGTGCAGGACACAAATAGCAATGAAAGAAACCGGAGAGACTCTAGCAGAGGACGAGGCACTGGGATGCAGTGGCAAGGAGTCTCGAGGGCTGCCAGAAATCAGAGAAGTACTGGCAGGAACTCTGACCACAATTTTTCAGACATTATATATTCTTAGTCCCAGTAACTGTGCCAGAGAATGGAGAGGTGCCAATGTAATACCTCTACTCAAAAGGAGTGAGAGGACAATTAGGTAACTTTAATTATTCATACAACTTTAACCCAGACCACTTGATGTAAAGCAGATGGAAGTGGATTGGCCATTCATTTAACGTCGGACTACTTTCCAGTCCTGTGGGGATACAGTGTCCAAATCAAGATGTTGAAGCCTGTCACTAATTAGATCCAGAGTGTCAGCCTCAGTTACAGACTCAGAGAGTGTGGATCCTCCACAGGCAGCTCATCCCTTGAGAGAATCAATGACCTTGGAAGTTGAAACTGGTACAGGATATGCAAGAATGTGGGCAAGGGTGGTGAGAGGTGCAACCTAGACCCCTTTGGAGCATTCCTGCTCCTCTTGGTTATTTAAGATAATCTTGAAGATAAACATGGCTGCTGAACAAATACGGGACAGTGAAGAAGGTTGTCTAAAGTTTCAACTGGTAAAGTGGGTAATGAAGTGGCAGATAGAATTTAACTCAGACAAGTGAAATGACACATTTGAGAAAATTAAACCAGGCCAGGACATGCACAGTGAATGGCAGGACCCTTGGGAGTGTTATTGAACAGAGAAACATTGGGGTACAAGTACATAGATTCCTGAAAGTGACAACACAGGTAGACAGAGTGATGAAGAAGGCGTATGGTCTGCTTGCCTTCATTGGCCATGTCATTGAGTGTAGGAGTTGGGATGTCATGTTACAATTATACAAAGTGTTCGTTCGGCTGCACTTGGAGTATTGTGCGCAGTTCTGGTTGCCACACTGTCGGAAGAATGTGATTAAGCTAGAGAGGAGGCACAAAAAATTCACAAGAATGCTGCCTGGACTGGAGTACTGGAACCATAAGAAGAGATTGGATGAACTGGGACTGCTTTCCTGGAGAATAGGAGGCCGAGGGGTGACCTTACAGAGATTTACAAAATCATGAGTAGCACAGATAAGATGGATAGTCACAATCTTTTTCCCACCAGCGCGTCACGGAAACCAGCCTCCCCTCCTTGGACTCTGTCTTTACCTCTCGCTGCCTTGGTGAAGCAGCCAGCATAATCAAAGACCCCACCCACCCAGGTCATTCTTTCTTCTCTCCTCTCCCATCAGGTAGAAGATACAGGAGCCTGAGGGCATGTACCACCACTTAAGGACAGCTTCTATCCCACTGTGATAAGACTATTCAACAGTTCCCTTATTGTATGAGACGGACTCTGACCTCACGATCTACCTTGTTTGACTTTGCACCTTATTGTCTACCTGTACTGCACTTTCTCTGTAGCTGTGACACTTTTACTCGGTACTGTTATTGTTTTTACCTGTACTACCTCAATGCACTCTGTACTAACCCAATGTAACTACACTGTGTAATGAATTGACCTGTACAATCGGTATGCAAGACAAGTTTTTCACTGTATCTCGGTAAAAGTGACAATAATAAACCAACACCAATATCAATACCAATAAAACTAGAAGGCATAGATTGAAGGAGAGAGGGGAAATGTTTCAAGGGGATCTGAGGAATGAGCTTTTCACAGAGGCTGGTGTGTATTTGGAACGAGCTGCCAGAGAAGAGAGTGGGGACAGGTATAATTAAACATTTACAAGACATGGATAGGAAAAGCTTAGAGGAATATGGGCCAAACACACGCAAATGGGATTAGCATAGCTTGGCATTTCGGTTGGCATGGACGTTGGGCAAACGGGCCTGTTTCTGTGCTGTATAACTCTATGAATTTATGAATGTACACATCTATAAAGGTGAAGTCTGCTACACTCAGGAGCTTTTGGTTATGTGAAGAGGGTCATTTAACAGGTATTCAGCACCAGTTTTAAACAATGAAGAGTCATCGCAACAGGAAAGAATAGACCCACAAACTTATTAGTGGGACCAATACTTACACAAATTGGAAGTGTGCTGCCTTATTGATAACATGGTATGTTTTCACATTTTATGTCTGTAAAACAGGTGCAACACATAGCAATTTCTACCCCATTGTAATCAACTTTGAATGCATTCCTTTGTGAGGCAGGACAGTGGTGCAGGTAGGTGGTGCTGACGCCGCACAACTCCAGTACCTTGGGTCCAATCGAGACTTTGAGTGTTGTCTGTGTACAGTTTGCATACTCTCCCTGTGACAGAGTGGAATCCCCCTGGTTGCTTCAGTTTCCTTCCACATCCCCAAGATTGGCCACTGTAAATTCCACCTAGCGTGTAAGTAGTGTTAGAACCTAAGGGGAGCTGATGAGAATGTAGGGAGAATAAAATGGGGTTTGTGTAGGATTAGTGTAAATGGGTAACATGGACAGTGGCTGATAGGTCTTTTATGTGCTGTAAGACTCTGTGATGAAGGATTAATGAGGTAACGCAGAAGTCATTCACTGGTGTAGAAATCCCACCACCAGCTTCTGCAGAGTAACCAGTTTCATGAGGCAGCATCCACGTGTTTACTCTGCGAGCAGCACTGGGAAGCTGTTGCTGTTTTCCAGAAAACTCCTTCAGGAAGCTGTTGCTGTTTTCCAGAAAACTCCTCCTTCAATCAGGCTATACATGAAATCACACTATACATGAAATTATGAGCAAAAAGGAGCACATTTTTACTTTGCATTTGAATGGTTGATAAATTGTAAATCAAATGTTCAACTTTGAGCTACCTTGTAGTATAATAGTTTGTGGACTAGACCAAAGGCATCTGCATCATTTAGAAGTAAACAATGCAGAATTTCAGTGTGCAATGTAAAATACTGCAGATGCTGGAGATCTGAAATAAAATAGCAAATGCTGGAAATACTCAGGTCAGGTCCGTGATGAAAGAAACAAAGTTAACAACCCAAGTCAATAAACTTTTTCAGGTTACTTCTTTAACTTTTTCGTCTTAACAGACAACCATTGCTTCAAGTCTGACAACAGTCCAACCCCCACACCCCACCACCTGGCAGTGGCCTCAGGACACACCACCAGATCTCATCAATTGAAATTAACTTCCCAAGCCTAGATCCACCCCTATGCCTCGTCCTCTCCCCCATCATCCCATATCTGCTGCTGGATATACTGGCATCATGATCTCCACAGATGACAGGAGATTGCAGTGGGAAGTCCATTGTGTGCATCCTCCTGGTCCCCATGTGCAGTGGAATAAAGCAGTTTAGATAGCTTTTTCAAGGCCCACATGTCAAGTTTTAATGTGAACATTATAACTCAATTTAAGGAGACAAATTTGTCAATTTTATTTGAGATAAATGCCATTTAATATCCAAATTTTTGTGCTTAAAATCTTAAGGATCTCATGGCTGTGAATCACATGGGAGTGGTGCCAATCCGCAGCCTATCCATGCTGAAATTGGAATCGTACAGTGTCAAGTGAATTAAATAAATAAGCAGTGTAGCTTCTTGACATAGCTCATAAAATACTATCTCCATCTCTGATCTTTAACTGCTATAGTTTGTTCTTCTAATATGACAACAGAACTTCATTCCCTATCATTGTGGCAATACATCAAACCTCCAACATAAAATGAGAAACCCAGAACTTTATTAAACTGTAGATTATGGGAAAACCTACAATTTATTTTCTTAAGATGTCTGAGGGAACGTATCAGCTTTCATGAGTGCAAAAACGTTTTTGTTCTGAAAAGAATGAAAGATGAGATATAATTTTAACCAATCCCAAGACAGACAATTTTTTTTTAGAGCTGCTTTATACACATTCTTACTACATCTTTCTCTTCTCCTACCATGCCCTGTGCACCAGTAAGTGTTCCACTGATCAAGGTTGTTAAAGTTTTTGTTTCTAGAAAGTGCTACCCCAGTTCAATGGGTGGAGGTTTACTTCTTTCTTGTTCTCTACTTCAGTTTAATTCTTTCATGGAGGCATTTAGACTTAAATAGGTAAGGCAGTGAAGGATACAGTCCTAATATAGGCAAATGGGATTAGTACAGATGGGCAAAAAGGTTGGAATGGGCACAGTGGGCCAAGGGACCCATTTCTATACTGTAGAACTCTATGATTTTAGTGATTGAAATGCTTATTATTTATGATACTGCATTAAAGTGATACCTCTTAATTAAATGAAATGAATGACCTGATTAGACAAATGCAAATGAACAGATTCCCTTAAGTCATAGTAACAACAGAGTCAGGAGATCAAAATTATATTACTGGATTGATACTTGCCAATGAAGATACATGGATGTTTGTCAGTATTTGTGAATCTCAAACAATTTGGGTGATAGAAAGATTTGTGAAGTAAGAAAATATATTAACTACCACTTTATTAATTGTATTTACAAATAAACCCACCACTTTTGAGCTCTGGCAACAAACAAGAAATGAACAAGTCTGAGCAAATGCTCTGTTTTGATCGCCCCACTATAGGAAAGACATGGAAAGAGCACAGAAAAGATTTATGAGGATGTTGCCAGGACTAGAATGCTTGAGTTATAGGGAGAGGTTGGCCAGGCTAGGTCTTTATCCCTTGGAACATAGGAGAATGAGGGGCGACCTTATAGTAGTGTTTAAAATTATGAGGGTCATAGATAAGGTAGATGGTAACAGTCTTTTCCCCAGGGTAGGGGAGTCCAGAACTAGGGGGCATAGATTTAGGGTGAAGGGGAAAGACTTAAAAGGGACCTGAGGGGCAGCTTTTTCACACAGAGCATGATGAGTATTTGGAATGAGCTGCTAGAGGAAGTGGTTTAGGCAGGTACAATAGTATTACTTAAGAAGCACTTGGATAAGTACATGCAGGGGCGGGGCTTAGAAGGATATGGGCTGAATGCAGGAAATTGGGACTAGCTGGGTGGGCACCATGGTCGGCATGGACTGGTTGGGCCAAAGCGCCTGTATCCGTGCTGTATTGCTCTATGACTCTAATCCACATCTATAGTCAGTGCTCAGCTCACTCACCCGACTATATTCTATTCCGTATGAATAGCTGAAATCATGTAGTGTTTGTGGATGTAGCTAGTAGCCAGGATTTCTGCCTGTTTGTTGACTGAACTTTGTATACATTCCAGTGTTCCATGCTGTGGTTTCAGTTACTGCACCTATTCTAACAGGGGGCTCTTTTAGAGTAAATTTATCATTCCATTCCCATTGCAGCTGCTGAGCCTCCAGAATGCAGCATAGAATTTAATTTATCTCCCCCATTCCTGAATCTGATGGCTTAATTAGTGGCTATTGCTCTTGTTGTCCCATTTGCTTTTGAACACCTCACTAAACATTAAGCAACAACAAGCTATTTTGCCTTGAGAGTCACCAGAGACACCACACTGAATTGATTAGTTTTTGTACTTTGCATCTCTTTTAGTTGCAGCACCTGGTCATACACTTCTAGTTGTTGGCAAACTGTGTAGAAAGCAGGGATCGGAGGATGTAGCACAGCAGGGTAGATGTATTTGCAGATATGTGGACATCACTGTCTTGAACACAAGTAAACGAGAACACGAGAAAGTAGAAGCAAGAGTAGGCTGCCAACATCCCATGGCCTAGCATGCCTTCCATTCAATATGCTAATGGCTGATCTATGCTGGCCTCAGCTCCTCTTCTGTGCCAGTTTCCCATCACCCTCAATTCTTCAAACTTTCAAATCTTATCTAACTCCAGATATATCTAATGATCTGACCTCCACCACCCTTGGGGGCAGAGGATTCCGGAGATTCACTATCCTCTGAGAGAAGAAATTACTCCACACCTGTTTTAAATGACCAGCCCCTCTTTTTTTTTGTAAATATGTCCCCCTTTCTCATGACTCTCCCACTAGTGAAAACATCTCAACATCTACCCTGTCAGGCCCCCTTAGAATCTTTTATGTTTGAATAAGGTCACTCTTCATTCTAAACTCCAAGGAATATAGACCCAAACTGTCCAGCCTCTCTTGAGTAATCATTGTAATCTTGTAATCATTACTTTCAGTTTCCTGCTGTGGAGATTACTGTAGGTCCAGGGACAGTAACCACGTCACAATCAGCTGCATTTCTGAGCTTTAGTGGGATGATATATCAGTCCCTGAACTCGCTGCTGGGGAGGCTCCCTGAAGGGCAAAACGAGAAGCAGATTTTAAAGAATTTTGCCCGGTTCCATCTCAGTGAATGTATGATTTTTCAAACTATTTTTCACATGTCTGTAGCATGCACATCTGGAGAGACAGATCCAGTGGGCACAGCCCCAGCCAAATGTGTTGACAAAGCTACACTTATGAGCACCCTCACAAATTGGCAGAACTCTTAACAATTTTCTCAGTGTGAAACACTGAGATCGCAGGTTGCTTCATCAGTCTCCTGTCGTCATCTATCCTCATCACAATTAGCATTTCCAAATTCATGTATTTTGAGGAAACCTTTCCAAGTTGGCATCCTCTTAGTGCTGAGGGTGCAGTCTGTAAGGAGTTTGTACATTCTCCCTGTGACTGCATGGGTTTCCTCTGGGTGCTCCGGTTTCCTCCCACATTCCAAAGCCATACAGGTTAGGAAGTTGTGGGCATGCTATGTTGGCACTGGAAACGTGGCGACACTTGTGGGCTGCCCCAGAGCAAAAGATGCATTTTACTGTATGTTTCGACGTATATGTAACTGATAAAGAAATCTTATCTTAACTGCTGTGGTAGTCAATAAGTGCTAGCCTGTTTTTTTTTGGGGGGGGGGGGATGCAGGGAAAGTCAGAGAAAGAGTGAGAGATAGTCAGAGAGGGATAGATAGATATCACTTGAATCCTATTTAGGCTAATGCCTTGAGACCACTCCAAGTAGGTAATCATGTGGGTAGCAGGCAGTGTGAGGGGAAGTTAGAACTTGCTTTTAAAATGCTCACAGAGAGCTGGGTGGTTAAGTTCTGATGTTAACCAGCATTTGAATTTTGGTGATGAGGGTCCTGTTCTCTATTGCCAAAGCCTAATACCATGCACCATCAAAACTTGGGTCTGAGATACTCATGTGTAATTCCTCTGTTGATCAGTCCCGGACTGTAACATGTGAAAATGTGATAGTTCACCTTGAATACAGTGTTAAATCCTGCTTTATCCTATAAAGAGGAAGTATTTCTCTGACCATCAATATTACTCATCATACAATATTATCCATGCATGATCTTTATATATTTTGAAGCAAGAACTGCTGCCTAGGCACATCACTATGGATTAAGTGAACTGAGATGTGAACATTAAGATAAAACACTGCAAAATAAAGGATTTTAATTCCTCTGTTTTAAATAGGTTTGCTGACAAAAACATAGCTAACAAATCAGTCAAAGAGTTTAGATAATGATGGATTTGCACATTTCCTCTCACGACTGTCACCTGATTCCTGTTGACTAGACTAATTTATTTAATTAATTGAGAAACATTGGCGATAGCTTGTGAATGTCCTTTGTAAAAACGTACTGTGTTTTCATTGTTACCAGATGATCTAAATACAATTAATTTCTCTGCAATGGAGCCAGTGGCATAAACATCCATGAGGCCTGGAGGTTTCTCCTTGGACACAACCCAAGGCTGGGCCCATTTTCTTGATGCCAAGTTTTGCCTAAATGTTCAGCTTGCATGAGAATGTGAGAAAGTTTGATGGCAGAGTATCCAAGAAAACGATGGGAACAGATGATGTTTAGGACAGAAATCCTCCCAAGTATTGGAGTTTTAACTCCATATTGTGGACTCTTATTTTAAAATGTATTCTTCATTCTGAAGCCAGCCTGTTAATCAAGTTTGATTTCCAGTTTCCAAAGACTCCACAACTTTTAAAGCTGTTTTATCAGTGCATCCACGTTTTGGGTTTCCTCCGGGTGCTCTGGTTTCCTCCCACATTCCAAAGAAGTATGGGTTAGGAGTTGTGGGCATGCTATGTTGGCGCTGGAAGAGTGGCAACACTTGCGGGCTGCCCCCAGCACATTCTCACTGTATTTCACCGTGTGTTTTGATGTACATGTGACTAATAAAAAAAATCTTATATCTAAATTAAATGAATCACTCAGCCAAGAGTTAAACAAAATACCAAAGAAACACAAGCACTTTCAAAATATTGCATGTGTGATATTTGAGGCCATGGAAATGTACTTGGATATCATGAATATCCAGGAACTGTTTGATTTAATTGTGATTTATCTGATTGTACTGCTCCTGTGTGTGACTAACCCTGCTGTTGATCAACCATTGCATGCAGTTGCAGGGGCCTCTCTCTTTTCTCAGGAGATCTGACCTGTACACAATACTCCAGATGCAGGCTCACCACAGAACTGTATAATTGGAGCAAGAAGTCTCTGCTCTTGCAAATATTCGTGCAATAAAGCTCCTAAATGCTTGCTGAACCAGCACATTAACTTTCAGTGATTTGTGTGAGGACAGCCAGATTTCTCTGAATCGTCACTTTTCAATCTTCCATCATTTAAAGAATACTTTGCCTTTCTATTTTTTCCACCAATGACCTCACATTTTTCAACATTTTCACTGCCACGTCCTTGCCCATTCACTTAACCTGTCTATATCCCCTTGGATCCTCCCTGCATTTTCCTCATTGTTTACACTGTCACCTAGCTTTGATCCATCCACAAATTTGTGTATTTTCCTTTCATCAACAATCTCATCAACATCTTGTTCAGCTGTAATGCTTGTACTCAATGCCCTGACCAATGAAGGCAAGTTGGCAAATTGTGTGCAAGTTGGGTCCTCTGTTTAGTGTAACATGTCACTCAAATTTTATTTCGTATTAGTATTGGTTTATTATTGTCACTTGTACCGAGGTACAGTGAAAAACTTGTCTTGCATACCGATTGTACAGGTTAATTCATTACACAGTGCAGATACATTGAGTTACTACAGAGTACATTGAGGTAGTACAGGTAAAAACAATAACAGTACAGATTAAAGTGTCACAGCTACAGAGGAAGTGCAGTGCAATACGGTGCAAGGTCATAACAAGGTAGATTGTGATATCAGAGTCCATCTCATCGTATAAGGGAACCGTTCAATAGTCTTATCACAGTGGATAGAAGCTGTCCTTAAGCTGGTGGTATGTGCCCTCAGGCTCCTGTATCTTCTACCTGATGGAAGAGGAGAGAAGACGAGAATGACCCGGGTGGGTGGGGCTTTTGATTATGCTGGCTGCTTTGCCAAGGCAGCGAGAGGTAAAGACAGTCCAAGGAGGGGAGGCTGGTTTCCGTGACACGCTGGAGTGTGTCCACAACTCTCTGCAGTTTCTCTCGGTCCTGGGCAGAGCAGTTGCCATAACAAGCCATGATGCATCCAGATAGGATGCTTTCTATGGTGTATCGATAAAAGTTGGTGAGTGTCAACAATTCACTGGTCATGAAATACCCTGGGATGTACAAAGGAGGCAAAAGGCTTTAATTAAATATAATTTTATTTCTCTTTAGTTACACATATAAGTTTCTTGGCTTTCCTTCAAAGAGTTTCTTTGATCTTTCCTTCTTTGACTTATGAAGAGAATTCAGCTTTATACTGTATACATTCCCAGTGCTCTTGAGTGGGAAAACATGTTCGAAGGCAGGGCATGAGAACCATTAATGTGCTTCAGCCTTGACCATCGCCAAGCTCCTAAGAAAAAATGGTGGGTTCTGAAACTGTGCCAATGGATGGATGGATAAAGTGGCGCAAGGCACTAACACATAAGTTAAATATTTGGGTTAGTGACTTCACAGAGTCAAGAGACTGCAGGAAACTGCTCCCATTGTCTGTATGTAAATGAAAAATTAAACCTGCTAACCAAAGCAAACAGCAAAGCATTTTTTTCCATGTGTGTAGATTTTCAATCTACGTTTTCCTTTGGTCCCCAGTTATGTTCCAAAGTTAGAAAAATTACAGAAACAATGAAATCCTTGTTCTATGTAGTGAAGAAATGTTATTCATTATGCCCTGGAGACTGGATAGAGAATTGAGTTAGAATGCTATGCTTTCACCCAGGGAAAGCAGCCCAAACCATTAGAGTTGAAATTCCCTTTCATTTTGGCTGGAAGAGTCTTACACAAGGTTTGGCCAATGTCAACAGTTCATAATGGAGTGCTCCAGAATAAGAGAATGCCTCATAATTCCCCGAGACATTTACAGGCTCATCAGAAAAGCTAATAGAGTACATAGGAAGCAAAGATTCCTGCTGATATAAAGGTGCATCTTCTTGATATTGTGGCCATAAACACAGTGAAAGGTTCCCCCTCTACAACTAGTGGCACCGTTCCTGATATGATAGAGGTGCCGAATGCTTACATGGGATGACAAAATGGAAAGAAGTTCCTTGTACAGATCTCTCATTGATAAGTGCAAAGTATCACCACAGAGTATGATTTATATGAGTAACCACAATAAAGTTATGAAGGAATTCGCAGTTTGAGATCAGTATGGAAAAAGTCAAAGCCACAAGGTTATAATTGTATTTTTCAGTCTGAGGAGAGGCCTGAGAGAGAGAGAGAGAGAGAGAGAGAGAAGAGGTGTCATGAGATGGATTACAAATAGTTGCTCTTCCACATGCCTAGCAGAAATTCCATCAATTGGCTTTATTAAATATGTTGCAGAGGTGGGAAGATTATCCCATTAGTGCCTTGATCCCCATTCTTTTGCAATACCTGCCACTTTTCTCTCCTCGTTATTGATTCCTTTGACTGCAGTTATAATGGCACTGCTTTACACATTAGCCTCTTGGTTGTTTTTTTTTCCCCAAAAGATATTGCCCACCTTTCATATTGCCAGCTGGGTCCTCCCAATGCTACACTGGACTGGAACCTCAATAAAGCAAGTCCTAAACCTACTTTTAACTACTCACACAGCTCTGGAGGTATTAAAGATAGTTTACATCTATAGAAAAGAATAATGAAATTGCTAGAAAAGGCAGCCAACCTGAGGGTTGGAAGTGTTTTAGAATTCAGCAAAGATGATCAAGAGATTATGAAGAGAAAATGGACTAAGGCAACAAAGTTTCAGGAAAATGACAACTGACCATTAAGAGCTTGTAAAGGTTTATATAAACAAAAAGACCAGCACGATAAAATGTTGGTCCTTTACAGAACATACAGGAGAACTGGTGAAATGGAATAAGGAAAAGTCAAATATTTTGTGTCTTTCTTCATGGAGCAGGACACAAAAACCTTTTAGGAAAATGAACAGCCGAGGCTCCGGTGAAAATGAAGGAATAAAAAGAAATATCACCAGAGAAGTGAATGAGCCTGAAAACTGAGAAGTCCCCAGGATCTGATCTACGTAATGTAAGAACCTTTCATTAAGGTAAGCAGGAATGTAAGCTCACCTTTCATTACCTTTTCATGGTTTTGCTGTGCTTTCCAACCACCACTAGATTTCATTAAGGTAAACAGGAATGTAAGAAGCAGCAGAGAGTAGTGGACGCAGCCCAATACATCACAGGTACATCCCTCCTCACCATCGGTAGTTTCTACAGGAGGCACTGCCTCAGGAAGGAAAAATCCATCATCAAACATCCCCACCATCTGGGCCATGCCATCTTTTTGCAGTTCCCATTGGGCAGGAGATACAGAAGCCTGAAGTCCCATACCACCAGGTTCATGAACAACTACGTCCCTTCAACCATTCGGTTCTTGAACCAACTGGCAAAATCCTACTCTCCACTACAGTTTAACAACACTATGACCACTCTGATCACTTTGCACTAAAATGGACTTGGCTTTTTTTTTGTGCTGATTGTGGTTTTTTTTGTAAGAATTGTGTATAATGTTTGTTTAATTTATGTTTTTCTTGTGAATGCTGCTCATATGTTGCTATGTGCCTGTGGTGCTGCTGTAAGTTTTTTGTTGCACCCGTGTATACATGTACTTGTGCATTAGACAATAAAATTGACTTTGACTTTGACGTACCAGAGTTTTGAAAGACTTAACTGCAAATGCTCCTATTCTCATCATCCAAAATTCCATACTTTCTGGAAGGTTTCCTACAAATTGGATGGTAGCAAGTGTAACCACCACCATTTAAAAAATTGAGGGAGAGAGCAAACTGCTGGAGCTGGGAGATTGTTCAAATCTCTAATAAAGCATGTGAACCAAGACACTTCGAAATAATAATATGCTTTTACAATATCAGTGTGGATTTGTGAATGGGAAATATGTTTGACTAATCTGAGTTCATTGAGGATGTGTCTGGTAGAGTAGATGAGGAGAAACTAGTGGATATGAGGAAAATTTCCTCAGAGCTTCCTTTGCTCCTCCGCAGTAACTTCATCAGAAGTGCATCGTAACGTGGCTGATACTGTGGCTATGAACCTGTGAAGTGTCTTTGTGTGCCTCACGATGTTAAGGATGCTACGTAAATGCAAAGGTTGCTGCTTCACTGAAGATGAAATTAGAGCAATGGGAAGAAAGCAGGCCAAAGGCAATTCACAGATTATTGTTCACTTATCCATAAAAATGTCCAATTAGCAAAGTGGAGGAAATGGGAGACTAATAGGAGAAAGCAAAAAGCAGAGTGCAATGAATAAAATTCGGTTGCAGGTGTACACTGCTGTATCCACTATCAGCATGTCTGTAACTGCTGGCAAAAATGCTGAAAATACATTTTTGCCAAGTGTCTGATTAATTTTGCAATGTAATCCATAATAGCAAGCTAATGGTCACTTGCCATTCAACTAAAAGTGAATTACAATTCTTTGTATAAACATGCACTTCAGTATTACAGTGAAGTTTCAGACTTTTAGTCTGTGACAGGGGCACACATACATAGATATACACATCTAATATTACAGTTGCAGGAAAAAGTATCAAATTTATGTTGCAAAAATCTGTACACCAATCACATCTTTCTTCCTTTGTGATTTCAAGGAAGCAAATTTAATGGATAACAGTTGTTACTTTTGCCTATACAACTAACTACTTTGACAGGTGCCAACAAAATATATCCTCAGAGCATAAGACTTTGGTATAATGATTATAAAAACACATTGGTGTGGAGATATAGAGGATTATTTCCTAATCCTATGCATGAGCATCAAGGGAAGACGAAAGAGCAGGAAAACAAGAAGAATCTGAGTGGCCCACCAAACGTGGCGTAAAGTGCCAAAAACCAATCCTGAGGAGCAGATGGACATCTTTTATTTCTTTTTGAGCTAAAGCAGCTTTGCAGTCAGTGATTTTTTCAGACAAAGAAATATTGAAGTGCAGAAATAAAAGCTTTGTGTTTTGATTTATTCCACAGCCGTTTCCAGCGGTTGCTGGTGGGCCTCAGGTTTTAACGACTAAACCTCCCCATGAGGCAAAATGGGGTTGCAGACAACCTCAGCTCAGCCCTGCTCCTGCTTCTGCTGAGCTGACTCCATGCGTTTTGACAGAGTGTTGACATATATCAGCAGAAACATTTTTGGAAGACATAATTGGGTCAGGGAAGCACTCAAGGATAATGGCATTGCTGTCGTTATCCAGAACTAATCCTTCCACACGAATATTGCTCTGCAAAAGTCCTTTATCCATCATGATTACTGTATGCAGGTTGCCTTTAAAGTCAGCAATTCAAACATAAAGATCATATCTGCCTTCCTGCCCCACTTGTAAATTCTGGTGGGCCAAGTACAAACTTGGGAAGAGAGTTTCCACTGTCTCCATTCAGAAGGAGGGGCTGACAGTAGCTGCCAGTGGACCACTTGCTTGATGAATTCAACAGAGTCACTGTCATGGTTAGGAGAGGGCATGTTTAATGATTGTTATATGTATTGGTATTGGTTTATTATTGTCACTTGTACCGAGGTACAGTGAAAAACTTGACTTGCATACCGATCGTTACAGATCAATTCATTACACAGTGCATTGAGATAGTACAGGGTAAAAACAGTAACAGAATACAGAGTAAAGTGTCACAGCTATAGGGAAGTGCATTGCAGGTAGACAGTAAGGTGCAAGGTCAAACAAGGTAGATTGTGAGGTCAGGAGTCCATCTCACCGTATAAGGGAACCATTCAATAGTCTTACCATCGTGGGATAGAAGCTGTCCTTGAGCCTGGTGGTATGTGCCCTCAGGCTCCTGTATCTTCTGCTTGCTTGGTTGCAATTACTACATTTTTACTTGCCTTTCCATCAAAAACAAACAGACAATTGAAACAGAGTATAACCTGGGGTTGCCTGCCTGCCTGCCTTCCTCCCTACCATCACAGATGTACTCGACAGATGTGGCAGGGCTTGAATGCTATCACTTCCTTCAAGGCGAGATCAGTGGCAACAACCCATCGCATCCAGATGAGCTCAATGCCTTTTGTGCCAGCTTTAAAAGGGAGATAATGACAGACCTACGCAAGCCACCATACCTCCTGCTGATCCTCTCTCTGAGGCCGACATCAGAACATCCTTCAAGTGGGCGAACCCGTGAAAAGTGTCCGGCCCAGAAGGTGGCATCCATGATCAAGGATCCCCACCATCTGGGCCATGCGCTTTTCTCACTGCAGCTGCTGGACAGGAGGTACAGAAGCCTCAAGTCCCACACCACCAGGTTCAAGAACAGCTACTTTTCCACAACCACCAGGTGTTTGAACCGACCTTCCAAACCTAACCCTACCTCTGCAACGGAACACTACAGACCAGCTCCTGCACTACAATGGACTTTGACTGTGGATTTTTTTTTGGCACTTAGATCTTGTTTTGCACAGTCATTTTTTCTTCACTGTCTTGTATAATTTATGTACAACTGTGTGTTGTTGTCTGAACCTAGGTGCCTGTGATGCTGCTGCAAGCAAGTTTTTCATTGTACCGGTACCTCACCGCACTTGTGTATCTGATAGTAAATGTGACTTGGCTTGAGTGTGATAGCTCTGATTTTCAAACCATACTTCAGGAAAAGCCTATTGTAACCAGATGGCAGGTTGGATTTTAATAACATGCAAAGTTACAAACGTGAAGACTTTATCTCATTAGGGCCAAAGAACTTCTCCCTTAGTTGTCCTTCACTTTTTGTGTCTGTACTCCCTGTATCCAATCTCCTCTCACCTGTTTTCAATTTCACCATTGACATCCAATCGTTCTACACTTAATCCCTCACCAGGACGGCATAACGAACCTTTGCTTCTTCATCCACCTCTCTCCTTTGCCTGCATGAACTCCTTCTGACGTTCAGCAACTTCTCTTTTGAAGCCTCCCACTTCCTCCAGATCAAAGATGTAGCCAAAGGACCTCACATGAGCCCAAACTGTGCTCATCCTTTGTTGGGTGTGTGGAACTGTCCTTGTTTCAGGCCCCTTCCCCCACCCCTTTTTCTGGTTCATTGATGGACATTCAGAACTAAAAGGTTTCATTACCTTTTCTGTTATATTTTATCATGTTCCTTCACATGCTCCTCCTCTGACTCTTCCCTTCCCCTTCTCGATTTCTCTCCCTCCATCTCAGAGGATACGTTAACAACTACATTCGTTACATGCTCACAAATTTGTACAGTATCTAGATTGCACATTATCCCACCCTGTTTCCTGCGAGGACTCTAGTTCTTATTGTGTCTGTTCTGATGACTTCCCACACCAATGCTGCCAAGATGTCTTCTTTTTATCTTAACCGTGGCTTTCCCCTCTACCATAGCTGAAAGGGCTCTCAGCCGCATCTGTTCCATTGCTTGCAATTCCATTCTCACTGCCTTTCCTCCCATCCAAAGCAAGGATAGGTTTCCCCTTGACCTCACATTCCACCCCAATAGCCCCCACGTTCAATAGATCATCCTCCATGATTTCCGCCGCCTTCAATGTGGTGCCGTTATCAGGCACATCTTCCTCTACCCACCTCTTTCAGCATTCCGGGGGGTCCGTTCACTCCATGACCCTTCTGTTTTTTTTTCCATCTCTACCAACACCCATTCCACTGCTCATGGCACCTTCCCATGCAACCACAAGAGATGTAACGTCTACTCTTTTACCTCTTCCCTTCTTGCCATCCAGGGATTCAAACTCTTCTTTTAGGTGAAGCTTATAGCTCTCCCAATCTAGTGCACTGTATTCAGTGCTCACAATGTGGCCTCCTTTACATTGGAGATACCAAGTGTAGCCTGGGTGACTGATTTGCAGAACACCTCCATTCAGTCTGCAAGTGTGGCTCCGAGTTTGCAGTTGGCTATCACTTCAGTTCTCCACCCCGATCCCACTTTCAATTCTCCGGTCTTTGGCCTCTACACTGCTCTAATAAAGCTCGAGGATTTGGCAACTGGCGGTCCTCAAGACTCGATGCTGAATTCAAATTCAGATAAGCATCCTCGCCAGTTTCCAGTGGGTGCTACTGAAAGATCATTAACCTGTAACATTAACTTTTCTTTATCCTCAGATGTTAGCTGATTTGGCATTTCCTGTGTGTTATTTCACATTTGTCTCTCTCCTCTGTCTTTGTTCATCTCCTCCAATCCTTCACAGTCACACAATTTGCATCATTCAGTCTGAATTTGTTTCTACTCTGTCACAAACATTTGCTTCGTTCTCCTACCCATTCTCTGCAACTTGAAACATGGTTGATTTCTAACTTTTTTCATTTCTGATGAAACGACCTTGAAACATTAACTCTGTTTCTCTCCAGCATTTGCGAGTAATCTTAAATTTCCAATATTTGCAGGTTTTTTTTGCTTTTCGAGTATTTGCTTGCTTTGTGTTCCTTAATGTGTGTGTTTGATGCTTGCTTTTGTTTGTGCCAAGTACCAGATGTTCTGCAAGATAGGAATGTGCCAAGATATCCATTTTCACAGCCGCATTTGTTCTATTCCCACTTTTCCAGCTGGTTGGCTTGCTATGTGTTGGATTTTATGGTAGCCCCATAATGGGAGTAAATCAGGTCACAATAATTTTAACAATGTCTTATTTGTAGCATTCTTGTGGAGAATGTGACCTTCTCTGGCAGTGTATCATGGTTCACAGTTCAGTCTGAATTATAGCTTACAGGTTATGAACTCAATTTGGAAAGTCTGAATTCCTGAGGCCATCTTCTGACATAATCCGAATACAGTCCTCCGACGTGTAAGAGAACTTAAACTAAATAGGAAAAAAGGCATCATTGACCCACTGAGAAGTGTTGAAAACCTCACTATACCAAGGCATACAATTATGCCTTCGTCACTTAGACCCCATAATACAGCAGACAAAATGTCTGAAAACACTGGAATGTTCTTTATTTTAAAAAAGTTGCTCTCCAGACAGAATTTTACACATTTTTAAATCTGCCTTTGTTGCATTGAGGATACCTGGGATAAGAAATGCAATATGCATGTGGTAAACTGTTATATTCTGCCAAACAACTGCTATAAAAAAGGGCAAGTAGTAGCTGGGAAAGATGTTGATATTAATTCAGTTCCAACAATTTTGTGATTAATTAAAAAAAATCAGGTTAATGATCACTGTTGCCAAACTAGCAAATAAGTTATCCTTTACGCTTCTTATTTTAATGTGAGTGAATGCATAATATCTTTTGCAGTTCCTTCTGCATTTTGTGCCACATATGAGCTTTACCCCCCCATTCCCCCAACTCGGGAATCAGGAAATGGGAAACAGCTCTGAGTTCACAGTATCGACAACTGGTTAATGTTTGTGAGTTCTCTTCATCAAATTGGAAACAGTACCTTTGAACTATGCTCTGATTTCAGTGAGAAACAGGAAACCCAAGCCAGTTCTACACTATCATTTCAACCTTATGTGCTTAGTTTTTTTTCCATTTGGTTCTGGGTATGAACACACCTCTTTCAAGGATTTTTCCTCTTACACACATGAATACTGACACATCTGCTATGAAGTACTGTATCGTGCAGCAGGGAATAAGGCAACTCATTGGATTTAAGAACCCAGTTATATCGTTCCTCCCCCACTCCCTCACATTTATCCAGATGCACCTCAGTGTGTTGAAGCTTGGGTTGATAAGAGCTGGTAAAAGGCATGTTAAGAAGCCCATTTCCTTGGTGATGAAAATATCCTCATTCTCTAGAAACAGTTCTGTAACCATTCTGAATTCTGTGTAATAGAACACAACACTTTTCCACCAACCAAAACAACTAGTCAACAACCCATGGGTCATGGTCTCAACCTGGAACGTCAACTGTCCATTTCCCTCCATAGATGCTGCCTGACCAGCTGAGTTCCTCCAGCATTTTGTGTGTTACTCAACTCCAAGCTTGTTTGTTCATTCACTATTCAGCCAGAGCAGATCAGGACACAGTATTGAATTATTATTCTGCAAATCCCAGTATCTGCAAATCCAGAATGCATGAAGAAAATTCTGTGTCAGGAGAAGGGAAACTGATATACTCAAGGTAGGCCAATATTGCAAAGGCAAAATAAATTCTCTGGTCAAATACTACCAGACTGAGATTGAATTACAGGTCCTAATCTGCCATCTAGTGGTCCTAGAACAAATTGCAGATGATTGCGGATCAACATGTTAATTTATTCAAAGCTGCACAAAATTCAAAACGAATGGAGAAGATTTGTTACCCCCATCAACTGTAAATTTTGGAAGTTTAAATAACTTCCCAAGACCCAGGTAAAGGTGGAAATATTCAGTAGGATAAATGGAGTGCGACAAGAGGAGACAAATTTTTGTTTTGTTGTATTAAACTTTAAGCAATGTTGCAGAATATTATTTATGGAACTGAAAACAAAACTAAGGCAAAACATTTTAGGTAGTCCCTTGGGAACAATGATGGCTTAAAGGCAAATAATGAATTTGAATCATGATTGGGAATATAATGAAAAGGGTTAATTTTGACCAGGCTTCCCTGCCTTTCTGTGGAAAGAGAAAGCACCAGAACTCTCCTCTACTCATCACCCACGCCTCCAAAATCAGGGTTTCAGCAACACTCCCAGCTAATTCAATGCCAGAGATGTCCACATCTGCAAAACTGATTTTTGGGCTGTCATTTAATCACTGAATAATGAATTGCTGTGTGCAGCTGTTTTGACGTGACCTGGATTGCAGTAAAGCAGCAGAACATCCAAACTTTAAACACCCACTTAAGGCTGGATTTTCACTTTTTGCTAAATCCTTAAAACGCAGGGCCTAATGGCCTGGAATTTCCTCCACTTTTCTGCCAGATCAACCCAAAACGTGGATGCACTGATAAAACAGCTTTAAAAGTCGTGGAGTCTTTGGTAACCGGAAATCAAACTTGATTAACAGGCTGGCTTCAGAATGAAGAATACATTTTAAAATAAGAGTCCACAATATGGAGTTAAAACTCCAATACATGGGAGGATTGCTGTCCTAAACATCATCTGTTCCCACTGTTTTCTTGGATACTCTGCCATCAAACTTTCTCACATTCTCATGCAAGCTGAACATTTAGGCAAAACTTGGCAACAAGAAAATGGGCCCAGCCTTGGGTTGTGTCCAAGGAGAAACCTCCAGGCCTCATGAATGTTTATGCCACTAACTCCATTGCAGAGAAATTAATTGTATTTAGATCATCTGGTAACAATGAAAACACAGCACGTTTGTACAAAGGACATTCACAAGCTATCGCCAATGTTTCTCAATTAATTAAATAAATTAGTCTAGTCAACAGGAATCAGGTGACAGTCGTGAGAGGAAATGTGCAATTCCATCATTATCTAAACTCTTTGACTGATTTGTTAGCTATGTTTTTGTCAGCAAACCTATTTAAAACAGAGGAATTAAAATCCTTTATTTTGCAGTGTTTTATCTTAATGTTCACATCTCAGTTCACTTAATCCATAGTGATGTGCCTAGGCAGCAGTTCTTGCTTCAAAATATATAAAAATCATGCATGGATAATATTGGATAATGAATAATATTGATGGTCAGAGAAACACTTCCTCTTTATAGGATAAAGAAGGATTTGTCACTGTATTCAAGGTAAACTATCAAAATTTCATTACTTTACAAGCTACCATTACATGTTACAGTTCGGGACTGATCAACAGAGGAATTACACATGAGTATCTCAGACCCAAGTTTTGATGGTGCGCGGTATTAGGCTTTGGCAATAGAGAACGGGACCCTCATCACCAAAATTCAAATGCTGGTTAACATCAGAACTTAACCACCCAGCTCTCTGTGAGCATTTTAAAAGCAAGTTCTAACTTCCCCTCACACTGCCTGCTACCCACATGATTACCTACTTGGAGTGGTCTCAAGGCATTAGCCTAAATAGGATTCAAGTGATATCTATCTATCTCTCTCTGACTATCTCTCAGTCTTTCTCTGACTTTCCCCGCACTCCCCCCTGCCAAAAAAAACAGGCTAGCACTTATTGACTATCACAGCAGTTAAGATAAGATTTCTTTATTAGTTACATATACATCGAAACATACAGTGAAATGCATCTTTTGCGTAGAGTATTCTGGGGCACCCTACAAGTGTCGCCACGCTTCTGGAGCTAACATAGCATGCCCACAACTTCCTAACCCGTATGTCTTTGGAATGTGGGAGGAAACCGGAGCACCTGGAGGAAACCCATGCAGACACGGGGAAAATGTACAAACTCCTTACAGACAGTGGCCAGAATTGAACCCGGGTCACTGGCACTGTAACAGCGTTACGCTAACCACTACACTATCGTGCCTGCACAGCTAAAAATATACATAGTTTTCAGTATATGTTTAAATATCAGAAACTCAACCATATCATTTTAAACTTTGTTTCTTTCCTAAGGCTACTCATCCTTGTGTGCCTGCTTTCACTTCGTCTTCCATCCTTACCATAGAACAATACAGCACAATACAGGCCCTTTGGCCCACCATGTTGTGCCAACCTTTAAACCATGCCTAAGACTATCTAACCCCTTCCTCCCACATATCCCCCTATTATAAATTCCTCCATGTGCTTATCTAACAATCTCTTGAACTTGACCAACGTATCAGCCTCCACCACTATCCCAGGCAGCGCATTCCATGCACCAACCACTCTCTGGGTAAAAAACCTCCCTCTGATATTTCCCGAACTTCCCACCCATTACCTTAAAGCCATGCCCTCTTGTATTGAGCATTGGTGCCCTTGGAAAGAGGCGCTGGCCATCTACTCTATCTATTCCTCTTAATATTTTGTATACCTCTATCATGTCTCCCCTCATCCTCCTTCTCTCCAAAAAGTAAACCCTAGCTCCCTTAGTCTCTCCTCATAATCCATACTCTCCAATCCAGGTAGCATCCTGGTAAATCTCCTCTGCACCCTTTCCAATGCTTCCACATCCTTCCTATAATGAGGCACCAGAACTGGACACAGTACTCCAAGTGTGGTCTAACCAGAGTTTTGTAGAGCTGCATCATTACCTCGCGGCTCTTAAACTCGATCCCACGACTTATGAAAGCTAACATCCCATAATCTTTCCTAACTACCCTATCCACCTGTGAGGCAACTTCAGTGATCTGCGGATATGAACCCCCAGATCCCTCTGCTCCTCCATACTACCCAGAATCCTGCTATTAACCTTGTACTCCACCTTGGAGTTTGTCCTTCCAAAGTGTACCACCTCACACTTCGCCAGATTGAACTCCATCTGCTACTTCTCAGCCCAGCTCTGCATCCTATCAATATCCCTCTGCAAGCTTCGACAGTCCTCCACATTATCCACAACACCACCGACCTTTGTGTCGTCTGCAAATTTGCTAACCCAGCCTTCTACCCCCTCATCCAAGTCATTCATAAATATCATGAAAAGTAGAGGTCCCATAAATGACCCTTGTGGGACACCACTAGTCACAGCCCTCCAATCTGAATGCATTCCCTCCACCACAACCCTCTGCTTTCTACAGGCAAGCCAATTCTGAATCCACACGACCAAGCTTCCCTGGATCCCATGCCCTCTGACCTTCTGAAGAAGCTTTTTCTTCTTACTTCCCATAGACTCTGATACTTCCCTCTTTCCTACTGTTGAAGTGAGTCAGTCCTCGCCTCTGATTATTTGTAATTCGGCCATAATGCTTCCAGCATCCATAGGCTCACTTTGTCCAGGTCTCCTCCTGAATCACTCGTGAGATCTTTGGAACTTTTCATCCTAATGCATTCCTCCCTTGAGGCATCCAGCTTGATTCAACCCAGTCAGAAACTCCAAAAGCAACAAAAGCCCGTAGTTATCAAAGTCTTACCTAACAGGTGCAGTCCCATCCATCACAACAACATAATTTGCCTGTATTGAAATATTTGCCACAGCACTCCTTGCCAACTTTGTCACCTCCCACTAAATCTCTGGATCCTTGCAATGGCACAGCCTCCATCTGATGATCCAGTTGTCTCATACTGTCCGAACCGATCAGAGGCTCCTCCAATCTGCACACTACCGAGCATTGTGAATATTCCCATTACTTTGAATATGCGAAGTTGCTGTCCAGGTGGTAATCTGAATTTAGCCTGCTCCAAGGGCACTGTTCCCTACTTTGAGACATCTCACCTACGACTACATTCCTGGCTCACTTGATGCTTTGCTCTGCAGATTTGCCTTTCCACCTCCTGGTGGCCTCTGTGGTCACTTTGCATTTGTACAGAGGACCAGCAGGACTATTCCATGGCTTTCCCCTCTTCTCTCCAAGGTAAGCAGGGTCACCAACTTTCCTGGAAGTTCCGGATGATATATTTTGCACTGTCACACTATCATTCACTGGTTTGGTAAATTAAGGAATCAGGTTAAAATTAAAATTCTCTACTCTTGTATTAAGCAATTAAGCAGTCAAAAAATAAACTCTTGACCTTTATTGGTCCTGCACAATTATTTAATTGCTGACATAGGCACCATGCACATATTTCCTGACCAGTAGCCAAAATGGGACACCATCAAAATTTTATTCAATCAGGCAAGCGGAGGTGAATGGTAAAGGAATCAAAAGGGTTTTGAAGGGTGTGAGGGAGGACGAGCTGCAGGTCTACAAGGAAATAAGGAGAGGCAGAATGGGATTGCTTTGCTGGGACTTGGCATGGGTTTGATGGGCTGCCTGGTCTCCTTCTATGTTGTAATTAGGAAGTAAGTAACCAGAAAGCTTGATTGCCAAATACCATTATCAGCATCATAATCACCTCAACCACCAACACCAGTGTAGCCAGTGTAACTGTGAGCATTACTGCAACTGCCTATAACAGTGGAGTTACCACCAATGAAGCAACCAGCAGAACCTTGGTAACATACAAATTTCAAAATTCAAACACCACTAGTGAATACGAATTAGGTCAAGCAAAATCCATATTACTGCAAGTTCGTTTTTACCAATAACTGAATATATGTCAGACCCACAGTGGAAAAATATTAGAGGTATAACTTTAAAATCTGAAGTTTACTGAGATACTCATGAGGTCAATTCATTGCAAAGGAAATACCGAAGGCAGGATCGCATTCAAAATGATTCAAAGTAAAGTTGTGCATTCTAACCCCACAATCTCACTCAGATTCAGGAATTCTGTGGCAACTGCAGAATCTGGAGACAAATAATCGAAGTTACAGTTCAGTTTGTGGCACTCTTGCCTCCAAATCAGATGGCTAAGAGTTTTATACATACTCCAGAATTTTAAACACAAATCTTTTAGATGATCTAATAAATAGTAGGTGTGTGCTAGAAGGAAGGAGTTATCCCTGGTGTCTTTGCAATATTTATCCTTCAATTAATGCATCAGTAAATAAGCTTCAAAAAGTATTTGGAGACACAAGAGACTGCAGATGTTGGAATCTGGAGCAACACAAAAGGCGCTGCAGGAACTCAGTGGGTCAGGCCCAGTCCAGATGAAGGGCCTCAACCCGAAAGGTCAACTGTCCATTTCCCTCTATAGATGCTGCCTGACCCGCTGAGTTCCTCCAGCACCTTTCGTGTTGCTCCAAAAAGTATTTCATTGGCTGTGAAGTGCTTTGGGATGTCCTGAGGTAATGAAAGATGCTACATAAATGCAAGCTTTTCTTTCCCAGTGCTGGGATTTCTGAGATGTGTGTAAAAAGGGATTTTCAGCACACTTCCACTGAAATTATGATGTTGGGGAACAAGAGCAACAACAGAGAAATTTGTGGCTGAAATAATAAAAACAAATAGAGCCTGGATTCTTTACAGCCACTTTCACAATTGTAATTGTTGGAAGAGATTCCAGGAGGCCGGTGTCAGTTATCCAACCCCTGGCTCTTACACAGCTAATGTAGCTCCTTTATCTACAGTGGAATCACCGACCAATGAAAAGTGGACAAGGAATCCAACCTAAACAAAGAGACATAACGATGGCAATAGGTGACTTGCAGGGAGTACTGGTGTCCAGCTGTGATCTACTTCAGTCTACTCTTCCACAGTTTTATAATCCATTCTACTCATTGTCTACGACCAAGAAATGGTTGATTTGATGATCCTTCACCTAGATTTTAAAAATCATATAGCTAAAAAAAAGTTCACCAAAGAAAGTATATTCATAGGTTGTTCTCTACTAAAGTATAAATATTAACAACGTTGTTCTGACAGAGCCAAATGGCTCTGTCCTGGCTTGGACAGTCTCTGGAATAAAGGATTCCTGATCTTCCTCTGTTGTCCATCACACTCTATAATGTATTAGTAGGTCAAACAAAGCTTCAACTGATGCTGGATATATAGACAAAGTTTGCTGGAAATGTTCAGAAGGTCAGATAGCATCTGTGGAGCAAGAAACAGAATTAACATTTCAGATTGATGACCATTGTCAGAACTGGCCTTTGACTTACAGTGTTAATGATTCAATCCTCATGTATTTTGCTTAAACTTCTGAAAATTTCCAGAAATTCTTGTTTTTATGACAAATTGCCAATATTTGCACTATTTTGCTTTTGGACAATAGACCTTGTTGAATTTAATGTCGGGGATGAAGAGCATATTGGTGGTTCTGCTAAGGTATGCTAGTGGATCACTACCCAGACTGAGACCCGCAATCCCTGTGTCCCTTTCTCTTTTCCATTTATCTAGGAGAAGGTGGGATGTCATACAGCATGGAAAAAGGACCCTTGGCCCAACTGGTCCAGGCCAACCAAGATTCCCATCTAAGGTAGTCCCATTTGTCCATGTTTGGCCCATATCCCTCTAAACCTTCCCTATCCATGTACCTGTCCAAGTGCCTTTCAAATGCAGTTAAGGTACCTGTCTCAACTGCTTCCTCTGGCAACTCATTCCATACACTGACCACCTTCTGGGTGGAAAAAGTTCCCCTTAGGTTCCTATTAAATTTCTTCCCCTCACACTAAACCTCTGCCCTCTAGTTCTTGATTCCCCAACCCTGGGAAAAAGACTGTGTGTATTCACCCTATCTATGCCCCTCATGATTTTATATACCTCTATAAGATCAGCCCTCATTCTCCTACACTCCAGTGAATAAAGTCCCAACCTGCTCAACCTCTCTCCATACCTCAGACCCTTGTAAATCTCCTCTGCACTCTTTCTAGCTTAATGACATCTTTCCTATAACAGGGTGACCAAAACTGAACACAATATTCCAAATGCGGCCTCACCAACATCTTGTACAACTGCAACACAACATCCCAACGTCTATACTCAATGTCCTGACTGATGAAGGCCAGCGTGCCAAATGCCTTCTTCACCACCCTGTCTACATGCGACGCTTCTTTCAGGGAACCATGTACTTGTACTCCAAGGTCCCTCTGTTCTACAACACCCCCCACCCCCCCAGGGCCCTAGCATTCACTGTGAAAGTCCTACCCTGATTTGTCTTCCCAAAGTGCAACACCTCGGACTTATCTGAATTAAACTCCATTTATCATTCGTCTGCCCACTTACCCAGATGATCAAGATCCCTCTGTAAATCCTGATAACTATCTTCACTGTCTATGACACCATCTATTTTAGGACATGTTGGACAACAGATGGAGTCACAATTTGTATGCAGAGAAACAGCAGAGAGCTGTGGACACAGCCCAGCACATCATGGAAACCAGCCTCCCGTCCATGGACTCTGTCTATACCTCTCATTGCCTTGGTGAAGCAGCCAGCCTAATCAGAGACCCCCCACCCACCTGGGTCATTCTCTCTTCTCTCCTCTCCCATCAGGCAGAAGATACAGGAGCCTGAGGGCACGTACCACCAGGCTCAAGGACAGCTTCTATCCCATGGTAATAAGACTATTGAGCTGTTCCCTTACACAATGAGATGGACTCTTGACCTCACAATCTACCTTGTTATGACCTTGCACCTTATTGTGTACCTGCAATGCACTTCCCTGTAGCTATGACACTTTACTCTGTATCCTGTTATTATTTTTACCCTGTACTATCTCAATGCACTTGGTAATGAATTGACCTGTACAATCGGTATGCAAGACACGTTTTTCACTGTACCTCGGTAGAAGAGACAATAATAAACCAATACCAAATACCAATACCAATAAGTAAGAGCCAGCCTGGAAAAGCATTCTTTATATTGGAGTACAACACACCTTGACATACCTGGTCAAATCATGATAACTCCCCCAAAGTTGCAACTTCTTCAGGGATTCTCGCTGCCAGACACACTCTAGCCATTTCCTGTCATGCTCTGCAAATGATAGATTTGGTGTGTCTCCTGCCGACCTCTCCCCTCTCTCAGACTGTCTCCATTTCACCCCTTCCCTCCTTACCTCCCCCCCCCCCCCCCCCACCACCTCCACTCAGCACACTGGAATACCACACAGCCATCTGACCTCTGTTCACTTTTCCAGAAGCT
This sequence comes from Pristis pectinata, assembly GCF_009764475.1. Taxonomy (NCBI): domain Eukaryota; kingdom Metazoa; phylum Chordata; class Chondrichthyes; order Rhinopristiformes; family Pristidae; genus Pristis; species Pristis pectinata. The sequence goes on from NC_067407.1 coordinate 114,214,780, forward strand.
CAAAGTCCCATTGACTGAATCTGGCTGTTCTCCCCCTCCCCCTCCCCCTTTCCCTCCTTTCTCTCTGTCAGCTAAAGTGTACGTTTCTGTTTGATGAGGAGTGTGCCTTTAAGGGCTGAGATTCTGATGGGAGTGATTACAGCAAAGTGTCTGTAAGTGCCTTCAGGAACCGCACAGATCTTGTTCTAACAAGATTTTAGATGAAAAATACTCTAACAATTTTTAAAAGTGATTTTGGCCAATTTTGCGCACATTGCTGGGAAAGCAGATGTTGTGACAGACAACACCTAAACAACACACCAGTAATGAGCAAAACCTACTTTCTCAGCATATTAGCCTCGAGTCTTGCAGAGGATCAATGCTTGCTTTAGTTAACATTGAACGTTCCAGTGCTAGCTCCCAGATCCTTCAATTCACATAAAGATGACGGGGCTGGAAACTTGTGGCTGTTTTGGCAGTTATACCGAGTGTCTGTAGCTGGTATCAGCAGAACTGGCATCCACCTGGAATCAGTCCGTCAAAAAGGAGAACGTTTTTCATTTGATTTTTCAATGGGTCCTGGGGACAATTATTCACCTATCTTAAGAAGTGCCATTGTATCTCTCCATGCTAGCAACATTGGGCAGATTACCTGTCGTCTTCAGTGCCAGATTTTTCACATGAACCCTGAACATAATCCACCTCATTGGAACCATCAGTGCCTGGCAGCCCTGTGAACTTTGGTGCGGACGGTGGCAAGGGCCATGAGTGGGTGCAACCTGGCACTTGAAACTTCAGTCCTGGAGTGACCGTCTAGTTTTCAACTGCAACATTACTTGAGAGATGAGATTTCTTTATTAGTCACACGTACATCGAAACACACAGTGAAATGCATCTGTTGCGTAGGGCGTTCTGAGGGCAGCCCGCAAGTGTCGCCACGCTTCGGGCGCCAACATAGCATGCCCACAACTTCCTAACCTGTACGTCTTTGGAAGGTGGGAGGAAACCGGAGCACCCGGAGGAAACCCACGCAGACACGGGGAGAACATACAAACTCCTTACAGAGAGCCGCGGGAATTGAACCTGGGTCGCTGGCGCTGTAATAACGTTACTCTAACCGCTACACTACCATGCCTGCCCTGTTCTGCTCCTTTCTGCATTAATTAAACATCAATATTTCAATTGGATTTTCAAATCAATTACCCTATTTCTCGTGGATTGTTCTGCTCTTGTTGCTGCTCTTAGCAACTAGCCACTCTTTTTTTAAAAATTATTATTGTTTTTATCATGGGAAGTTTGTTGTTGCTGACAGCTGCTACTTCTTATACCGGCTGCAACAGTATAAATGAGTAAATACTTAACATTGATTTTGGGTTCATCTGTTTCAGGTTGGAAACGTTATTTTAAGCTTGCTCCAATGCATCCTTCTCTAAAGTTGGAATCAATTTCCATTTTGCACTCTAGTCCTGACCTTTGTGACTTCAGTAATGGCAGACAACCTCACTGCAAGTGAATACCAGTCACAATATAGTTCTGCACTCGTGGAGTTGTGTATAGCAAGGCAGGTTGTCAAAGATTATAGCAGGATATAGATCAATTGGAAATTTAGGTTGAAAAATGGCAGATGGAGTTTAATCTGGACATGTGTGAGGTTGATGCATTTTGAGAGGTCAAATGTAAGCGGAAAGTATACAGTAAATGGCAGGTTCTTAGGAGCATTGATGTACAGAGGGATCTTGGGATGCAGGTCACTAGCTCCGTGGAAGTTGCAATGCAAGTAAACAGGGTGATGCGGCCTGCATGCCTTCATCAGTCAGGGCATTGAGTATAAAACTTTGGTTAGGCCACATTTGGAGTACTGTGTGGAGTTCTGGTTGCCCCATTACAGGAAGGATGTGGAGGCTTTGAAGGTGATTCAGTAAAGATTCACCAGGATGCTGCCTGGATTAGAGAGTAAGGAGAGGTTGGACAAACGTGGATTTTCTCTGGAGCATCGGAGGCTGAGGGGAGACCTGACAGAAGTATATAAGATTATGAGAGGCATAGACAGGGTAGATGGTCATAGTCAGAACACATTGCCAAGGGAGGAGGTAGAAGCAGATATGATAACAGCATTTAAGAGACATTTAGATAGACACATGAACAAGCAACAAATAGAGGGATACAGACTGTATGAAAGCAGGTGGGATTAGTTTAGATTGGCATTATGATTGCCATAGACATGGTGGGCTGAAGGACCTGTTCCTGTGCTGTACTGTTTCATGTGCTATGCCAGAATGATCTCCACTGCTTGTTCAAAGCATGGTCATAGGTTTCAGTAGCAAGGCGCAGGTGGGGTGAAGAGTAATGTTAGAGTAAAGGCCAGACTTCAGTGCAGAGGTAAACAGGTTTAGTCCAAATGGAAAACATTGTTGATGCTGGAAAACTAAACTCAATATCTAGTGTAGATTTAGTGAAGGAGATGATTGAATATATGTTGCACAACTTAGGTTGGAGAATTATGTCAAGGCATTGAATGTTGTGCCTGGCAAGGGGACAAGTATCAGTAGCAAGGGAGAAGAGTTTAACATAGATAGTGAAAATGCTGAAGTTGATTCCTTTGGAAATAAAAATCAAGTTAATGGGTGATGTCCTCAAATAATCCAAGCTGGGTTGATGAAAATTTTCCCCAACCAACTCCTCACTTCCCACCCCACAACCATATAGATGGATTCAAAAATGCCCAGGATGCTTGAAAACACATATTGTTAAAATGTTTCTATTTGTTTCCTGTGGGGAAAGTAGTGAAGGTAATTAATTTTGTGAACAATCAATGATTTCCTTGATGCTTTTGCCAACTGTGAATTAATGTTGTTGCTTTCTCCTAGCTCTGCTTGGAATGAGCTCGAGGAATAATAATGTTGGGGAAAGAGAGAAATAATGGAGAAAATGCAGGTGATCTGGGAAGCAGAGAAGGAATTGGGCAATAGAGAAATGGAAAGCAAACAAGGAAATCCCAAGAGGAATCAGGAATTAAGTGGGAACTGTAACTTGGGACCCTTAATACCACATATTAATCCTTTACAATTGCTTTGGTGCTTTGTACGATTTACTTTGGTAGATTAACATCAAAATAGTGAGTCTTTGGGTCTGCAAAACCAGGGATGTTCAAACTCTGAAGCTGAATTGTGAAACACATACCAAATATCATGTTGAGGAATCTGCAGCATCCCTGGCATGTTTCCTGAATGAAATCATTCACTGCAGGTCACACAGCAATGAGTGGAATATGTTTTTCATAACAACTTCTATTGAAGAGAAAACAGCCACTTTTGGGAAGAGCACGACCCTAGGGATAAAAACAGGTCCTTTGCAAATAGGGATAAATGTACAGATATTAAATATCATAGATGAAGGAACTAAAATCAGTGATAACATTAAGAAAATATTGTGAAATTATGGTACTTTGCATGTGTATTTTTATTTATTAGAGATATTTGTACAGGGTATCCTGATTCAACAATAAAAGCTTATAACAGGGTTTTGTCAAAATAAGGAGTTAAGATAAATAGTAAAAGAATTCAATAACCGGGGGTTTCTACAAAATTGGAACAAAATTATATAGCAGACTGATCAAAACTTTACTCCAGGACTGGAGAACTAATATTTACCAAATTTTGTTACAGTGGAACTGCCAGTTCTATGTTATAAAACAAAAAGTTAATTTTATAATTAATAAAGTATTAATGACTATACTCAATTCATGTTGTGAGAAACCTGTAAGTTCTCTCTATTCCAGTGTTGGTGATTCCTCAGTCAGGCCCTGAACCTGGCTGCTTTTTAACATCAGCAGCATTTACATATCTTGGACAGATAATTTTTCAGTTCGTGGGAGTGTGATGTGAGTGGGCCATAGGGAGGAATTGTTATCCAGGATCATCCCCATTTTACCACATGAGTAGACTGGCTGTGTTGCTTGAAGATGTTTCAAAATGTGAAGAAAGGACTTGTTTATAATTCTATGCTGCACTCAATCCAATGGGGTTAGCAATGCAAGTGCAATTAAATGCATTGCATAATTTAATTTCCTCATTGCTGGACAAGCAAATTGTGCTTCCGTGAGTTAAAATTTCTGAGAAATCGCAGGAAGAGGCCACTTAACTCCTTATGTCCACTCTACCATTCAATAGGATCATAACTTCGATGGCAATTTCTTCACTAATCTCATATTCTTGGATTCCCTTATTATCCAAAAATCTATTGATCTCTGTCTTGAATGTATTCAGAGAGCAAGACTTCACAGCCCTTTTAGATAGACAATCCCAAAATGTCACTATCATTATGAAATGGGTGAAAAAAAATCTTCTCATTCTTCAAGCCGTGTAAGAATTTTATATTTTTCCTGAACTCAAGAAAGTGTAGGCACAGTATGTTTAATTTCTCCCCATAGGACAATTCCCCCATCCCAGGAATCAATCGGGTGAACTTTCTTTGCACTTCCTCTATTACACGTGTATTCTTCCTTGGGTTGGAAGACCAAACCTGTACAACATATTCCAGGTATGCTCTCACCATAATTTTAGGAAGATATCTTTATTCTTGCACTCAAATCCTGTTGCAAAGAAAATTAATGTACTGCTTGAATTTATAATTGCTTTATTTACTTGCATGTTACCTTTGGACAATCAGAAGTCCAGATCCCTCACTGCACCCAGACCTTGCTGACCCCACCGTGAAAGCCACCGTATCATTTGCCTTCCTCATTCTATTGCTTTGAAAGGAAATTGGTTTAGTTGGGCTCCAGCCCTAATTCTGACCATCAACACAGAATATTTTTGGTTTGTAGCCCAATGGTTTTTTTTTGTAGCCCAGTGATTTTTTTAGAATTTTTTTTGTGCTGTAAAAGTATCATTGTACCCATATCACAAATACAATATTATTTTGTGAAGGTAAAAGAAAATCATTTGAGTGCCTGGGACCTCAAAGCACCAGCTCAAAGACTGGCACCATGAGGGGTGAAGATGTTAGGTTAGAGGGACATATGTCACAGGGAGATCAACCAAGTATCAGAGGGCTCCAGGCAGACCAGAGCCTTGGGAATCTCATACTGGGCATTCTCATACTGTGGGCAGGCACAGCAGTGTAGTGGTTAGCGTAACGCTACTACAGCGCCAGTGACCCGGGTTCAATTCCGGCCACTGTCTGTAAGGAGTTTGCACATTATTCTTGAGTCTGCGTGGGTTTCCTCTGGGTGCTCCGGTTTCCTCCCACATTCCAAAGACCTACGGGTTAGGAAGTTGTGGGCATGCTACGTTGGCGCTGGAAGCATGGCGACACTTGCGGGCTGCCCCCAGAACGCTCTACGCAAAAGAAGCCATTCACTTTGTGTTTCGATGTACATGTGACAATAAAGATATCTTACCTTATCTTATCCTAGAGGAGAATAGAAGTGGCGCACAGGTGATTGTGTCTCAAGTGCAAGAGCATGGGTGTGTGCCCTCATCCACACATCCCTTGTCTCCCACCATCCATCCTCCCTGATAGAGACAGCCTCTGAAGATGAGTGTCAGTCTGCTCTCCCTAAGGATGAACCCATTGTGGGTATGGCCAAGGATCACTGCATTGGCCATGAGGAACAGCTTCTGATCATCTGTCATGACATGTGTATCGAGTGAGGGGAAGAGTTTCCTGAGGAGGAAAATGTTGAAATTGTTGAGTGGAGTTCATACGTCATGGGAGTGCAGACAATGGCTGCTTGAACTTGTGGAAAGCCATCAATACCGGCAGATCCCACTGCCCAAGATGCCACCTGTTCCTCACTAAGATGGAAGTTGTTAAAGTTATCCCTCGGGAAGCGAAGTGTCCAGGTGATATCTCTGCTGCTGCATCAAGCAGAAAATTGTGATACGTGGCAGAGAGATTCTGCAGCTGCTTAGAATGATCCTGTAGTGAGGAAGAGAGAAATCCAATGTGAGAGGTTGACCTAAGGTTTTCACCCAGCAGGTTACATCGTGACAGCCTTGGTAGAAGACTCTTCGAGGGGTGTTCGAATTGTCCAGCTAATCAGGAGCCCCAATGTCAACAGTGTCCCCTTAAGTCACAAACAAAGTAGAAAGGTACACCATGTGTCCTCATTGAACTGTGAGTGAACATTGGAAGTAGTAGGTTGCACCCATGAGGTACAATTTATGCTGGCAAAGCTGAAGATAGATGTCCTGTACATTGATGGCATTAATTGCTGTGTGAATATTGCCAGGAAAAGTTTTGCCTACTAGGGTAAATAATAGATGGGATTGCTCAGCTAATTTCATAATGGTAATATTTCTAATGCAAGTGTGCATTAACCCTTTAAATTCAGAGCTCAATGGCTTTTAAGGACTACTGGAATAAAAAATGATCACACATGGATTGAGTTTCTCGTCAGCATATCAAATTGTTATTTCAATTATTATAAAACAGAGTCTGACACGCTGTTCTTTGTGGTAGATCTTTACTTGAAGCCAGGAGTACAAATTATATGGATGGAGCAAGGTGAGAAGTTCCTTAGAAAAAGGACAATCACAATGTTCCTAATGGTGAGACAATGTGTCCTGTTGCAGTGCCAAGGACATGAAGTCTTCTTTTAATTGTCAGCATTAAGCCAAGGCCTTCAATGTTAATGAATATTTTTATTATTATTCTAGCTTGTTTCCTTCCCAAAACAATATTGGGAATATCAATATAACTTTGCAGTTTGGCACAGTGTTCAAATGAGGGACCATGACCCATAAAATACCAGTTAACTGGCACAATAAAAACAGAAAATATTAGAAACACTCAGCACATTGGGCAGCATTTGTAGGGAAGACAAACACAGATAACGTTTCAGTTCAAAGACCCTTCAATGATCTATCAATGATATGTCAAGCGGTTGGCTTCATGAACAATGTATCAGCAGTGTAAATCTGGTCTCACCGTATCAGAGATATTCCCTTTGTCCCATCCAAACCTCCACCACCATCCCCGCACCTTAAAACTGACTTGTTATATTGCTTCTTCCAGTTGTGCTGAAGGGTCTTTGGCCTGAAATATAATTCCGCTTCTTTTTCTGTGGATACTGCCTGCCCTGCTGACGTTCTGCATCTGCACTTTTGTTGATTTTTATTAACTGTTTTGCATAGCAGTGGCAGAGATATACAGGAATAAACAATGCATTGATTAAATTATGGTTTAGTCTCTGTGAACCACTTCCCATCTTTCATGGACATTTGCTACATCTTTGGTCCATTTTAATGGTGGGCGGTGGTCAGAGCAATGGTTGTACCTCTTCTAAATGTTATAGGAAGCTGCTGATGCATTTCCAGGATTGATTAGCTCTTTGTCCTTTGTGAGGGTGCCATGATGCAAAGTTATGGATGTCTTGTGTCTCCTAAAGCAAACGTAGCTTTATTGCTGTCTTTCTTTAGAGACAATATTTGAACTTAAGGTTACGAATGTTGATTTCTTGAGAACATCATTTAGTGCGCTAGTTAGTGTGATGTGGATATGTTCCAGAAGTCAATTCTCTCCCTGTCAGATTAGAGATGGAAGTTAAGACAGACAACACACTTGGAAAGAGATGGCAGAGAATACCAATGCCCACAAGCTAGTTCTGCTGATCTGGTTAGAATACCAGAAAGTAGTTCTACCAAGTTACCCTGACAATCAATGCTCTACCAAACAGTTTCTCCATCAACGTTTTTCACAGAATGATGCCTTGTACCATGACTCTAGAGCCCAGTGGTACAACACATACTCTCCCTTTGTACATGATCTTCCAACATGCCCCAGGACCACCCCTACCCCAGCTCCCTATGCTGACTCAGATTCAACACCTGTTGTCCCCTCAGAACTTGCACAAGCACCATTCTGGCTCTCACCTACTAACAACTGCAACTCATTTCTGTTAATTGGTTTCAGACTTCTCACTTGAAGTACGTTCTTTCACTTAATCCCCCCTTCCCTTGCTGAAAACTTGCTGCTTCCGCTTTTCAGCATGCACACTCTGTAAAGTGGCCATACCACCACCTGCACTAGCCTTTTGAGAAGACTACACACTAAATTTTTTCTATTCTTCTTGCAGGGTAGGTGGGAAGGCAAGAAATAGAGTCTGAACAAGTGGAGGAAGGAGATCTTGGGACAGTTGGAAGAGGGGAGGATGTAGGTGGGGAAGCTTAACCAACTCACAAGAGCTCATTTCAATGAAGGAACGTATCCTGGACCACTTAGACAGAGAGACCTTGCACACCATTGGAGATGATAAGGTTGGTGACCTAGAGCTGGAAGGTGCTTGATTACCTATACTACCATCTCTCTTTCTTCAAACACTTATGCGCACGAGCTGTGTTCTATCCTGCATTTGCTGGCATTCATTTGCTGCTCCTTGCTCTTCTAATCACATGCTGACTCTGAGGGCTCTCCCATTTTCCTACGTCTATCTGATGTCTCAGATCCTGCAGTTGTTGAGTGGCAGGAGAAATCACCCTCGTGAAGATTTCCTATCTCTCTCCCTTAAGAACCAGATTTATACATTAGCACCTCTCTTGGTACAGACAGTGAGGGGGAGGAAGGTGAATGTTGGGTGACTTACTGAGTATAACTGAACAGCAAGTGGACTGGAACGTCCTGAAACTAGTTCACAAAGCAGCAAGTTAGCATCCTTGCTCTGCTGAAGAAATGGAGGTGCAGACTTAGGAAAGAAATGTACTATAGATTACCATCTCAATGGCAATTTTGTTTCATCTATCTTGTGGCTGTGTGCAATTAAGGCTTTCACTGTGAGGTTTTCTGTAGTTATTAGCAGCAGTCCAGGAGGTCATGTGGCTGCATTCAGTCACATTCTGTAGCTGGGAAGATATGGGCACAATCAGATGAGCTCTATCCCAGCTAAATGCCTGACTTGCAAATTACTTACCCACCTATTTTAGTAGGCCTAAATGCATCACCTGTAGCCACTGAGATTTTTCTTCATCAATTCAACAGGAAGGTGCATCAAAGTCATCATGTTTGCCACCCTTCCAGCCCTTTCTAGGTTGTACAATGGGAAGCAAGATTTATTGGTTGAAATGTAAACCAAGGAGGCCAGATGCAACAGATACATGGAAACACCAGCACCTGTAGGTTTCCCTGCATTGCACACCATCCTAACTTTGAGTAATATCACCATTTGTTCAACATCGCTGGGTCTAAATCTTGGAACTCCTTACTAAAATTATTGTAGAAATGCCTTCATTAGAAGGATTGCAGTGGTCCAAGAAAGTGGCTCACCACTAGCAGAAAACATAGGACCTTCGGCCCACAATGTTGTGCTGACATTTTATCCTGCTCTAAGATCTCTCTGACCCTTCCCTCCCACATAGCCCCCCATTTCTCTATCATTCATGTGTCTTTCTAAGAGTCTCTTAAATGTTCCTAATGTATCTGCACCCACAACCTCTGCCGGCAGTGCGTTACACGCACCCACCACTCTCTGTGTAAAAAAACTTACCCCTGACAGCTCCCTTATACCTTCCTCCAATCACCTTAAAATTATGTCCCCTCGTGTTAGCCATTGTCGCCCTGGGAAAAAGTCTCCGACTGTCCACTCAATCTATGCTTCTTATCGTCTTGTACACCTCTATCAAGTCCCCTCTCATCCTCCTCATCTCCAAAGAGAAAAGCCCTAGCTCACTCAACCTATCCTCATAACACATGTTCTTCAATCCAGGCAACGTCCTGGTAAATCTCCTCTGCACCTTCTTTAAAGCTTCCACATCCTTCCTATACCAACAACTCAAGGCCAAATACGGATAGGCCATAAATGCAGGGTTTGCCAGTGAGGCCCAGATCCTGAAAAGCTGAGGACTGTTGTGCAGTGACCCTCTGTTAACTGGAGGTGGGAGGCTCTAAGCCGATGGGGAACAAAGAAATGGCAGATGATCTGAATCAGTATTTTGCATCAGTCTTCACTGTGGAAGACACTAGCAACATGCCAGTAATTTGAGAGAGTCAGGGAGCGGAAGTGAGTATAATAGCCATTAATAAGGAGAAGGTGCTTGGGAAGCTGAAAGGTCTGAAGGTAGGTAAGTCACCTGGACTGGATGGACTACACCCCAAGTTTCTGAAAGAGGTAGCTGCAGAGATTGTGGAGGCATTAGTTGTGATCTTTCAAGAATCACTAGAGTCAGGAACAGTTCCAGAGGACTGGAAAATCACAAATGTCACTCCATTCTTCAAGAAGGGAGGGAGGCAAAAGATAGGAAATTATAGGCCAGTTAGCCTGACTTCAGTGGTTGGTAAGATGTTAGAGTCCATTATGAAGGATGAGGTTTCAGGGTACTTGGAAGCTCATGATAAAATAGGCTGAAGTTGGCATGGTTTCCTTAAGAGGAAATCTTGCCTGACAAATCTGTTGGAATTCTTTGAAGAAGTAACAGACAGGATAGACAAAGGAAAGTCAGTGAATGTTATTTACTTGGATTTTCAGAAGTTCTTTGACAAGGTGCCACACGTGAGGCTGCTGAACAAGATAGGAGCCCATGGTATTACAGGAAAGTACTAGCATGGATAGAAGAACATGGCTGACAGGCAGAAAGCAAAGAGTGGGAATAAAGGGGCCTTTTCTGGTTGGCTGCTGGTGACTAGTGGTGTTCCGCAGGGGTCGGTGTTGGGTCTGCTACTTTTCACGTGATATGTTTGATGGAATTGAGGGCATTGTGGCCAAATTTGCGGATGATACAAAGATAGGTGGAGGGGAAGGTAGTGTTGAGGAAGCAGGGAGTCTGCAGAAGGACTTGGACAGATTGGAAGAATGAGCAAGGAAGTGGCAGATGGGATATAGCGTAGGGAAGTGTACGGTCATGCACTTTGGTAGAAGGAAAAAAAGGCATAGGCTATTTTCTAAATGGGAAGCGAATTCAGAAATCAGAGGTGCAAAGGGACTTGGGAGTCCCAGTGCAGGATTCCCCAAAGGTTAACTTGCAGGTTGAGTCGGTAGTAAGGAAGGTGAAGGCAATGTTGCATTCAAGAGGACTAGAATATAAAAACAAGGATGTAATGCTGAGACTTTAAAAGGCTTTGTTCAGACCACATTTGGAGTATTGTGAGCAGTTTTGGGCCTCATATCTAAGGAAGGATGTGCTGGCATTGGAAAGGATTTACAAGAATGATCCCAGGAATGAAAGGGTTAATGTATGAGGGGCATTTGGGGCTCTGTGCCTGTACTCGCTGGAGTTTAGAAAGATGAGGGGGGATCTTATTGAAACCTACTGAACATTGAAAGGCCTGGATAGAGTGGACGTGGAGAGGATGTTTCCAGTAGTGGGAGAGTCTAGGATCAGAGGGCACAGACTCAGAATAGAAGGACGTCCCTTCAGAACAGAGATGAGGAGACATTTTCTTAGCCAGAGGGTGGTGAATCTGTGGAATTCATTGCCACAGACAGCTGTGGAGGCCAAGTCATTGGGTATATTTAAAGCGGAGGTTGAAAGGTTCTTGATTAGTAAGGGCATCAAAGGTTATAAGGAGAAGGAAGGAGAATGGGGTTGAGAGGGAAAAATAAATCAGCCATGATTGAATGGTGGAGCAAACGTAATGGGCCGAATGGCCTAATTCTGCTCCTATGTCTTATGGTCTTATAAATCCTTTGGATTCCTCCAAGCAGCTCTTCCCTAATTGGTATTCCATGCAACTACAACTTCCTGAGGATTTCCAGCCATTTGATGATGTTTTTCCATTTCACCCTCCAGCCAGAACTAAGCAGTTATGGTGAATATCTATCTTACTGAGCCTTCTCATAAGATTAGTCATAAATCCAGTAAAAAGCAAGATGAAATGGCCATATACATTGAGCAAGATATTTCCCAATGGAAACTAGTGATGTGAGTCATTGTCAGTGGTAATTCTGGTGATGAGACCACCTCCTGCTCCCAGCAAGAGCTCTGGCAGTCAGCAGAGAGACAGAGCAAATCCATTTTTCAATTTTGATCTCCCTATCAAAATCTTGGTGAAAAGCACAGCAATAAAAAGATCAAAATCTGCACTATTCTGCTGATGCAGTGATAATATTCCAATCCTCAATGCTGCTTATGTGAGAAAAGCTTCCATTCTGAGTGATTCTGTGAATTTTTATCTCTTCTTAGGCTGTCCTTAATGACCAGGATGACAGTTCTGAGAAGTGGAAAATGCTTGGATTCTTTTAAGGTGAGATGGATCTTGCTCAGCAGCTACTAGATGTCCATTGGCAAGAAGGTCCAAGATATTTGGAAATCAGGCTCTGTCACACACACTGAGCAAATACATGTATGTTGACTGTTATACACAGAGACACACACACACACACACACACACACACACACACACACACACACACACACACACACACACACTCCTGCCCACATCTTTTTCCATGACTCCCTCCGTCAAACAGTCCCACCCTAATTCCCTTCCTTTTTCAGCTACCTGTGCCCCACTCTATCCCGGCCTCTTTACCTTTCTCAGTTTCCATCTATGTCCTGCACCCACCAGTCTATCTTCCTCTCAGCTTCTTTCTCCTTTACTCACTTCCTTCCCTCTTTCTTTCCATCTCTATTCCCTCTCTCTCTCCCTTCACCACTCCATTCTTCCTCCAACTTCCCAGCAGCCAACCATTCCCTGTCAACAAGAGTGAGGTCACCCACCACCTACTCCCACTCACCCTCTTCAAGCCTGCTCTCCAATTACCACCCACTCTTCCCCCCACATCTGTTTCCCAGTCCCAGCAGTTGCACTACCTGAATCTTGTGGTCTCGCCCAGAACCAGCAGATCTCCGCCAAACAAATCTTCAGCTGCCTAGTGTGGGCAAATCACACCCTCTACTCCTCTGTGGATGGGTTGCTGGGTCCCCTCAAATCCATTTTCTTGCCGATAGAAAGGGATTCAGCTCAGGGGAGTGGAAGCATCTTACGCATTATATGCAAGATCCTATCCCATCCCCTGCAATAATCTTAGACTCATAGGACATCCATCATTGTGTTGCCTTAACAGCAACCGATCCTGCATTGATGTCAATCTGCTGCTCCATATAACATAAAAATATGATTGACATGCTTAGAATCTCATCAGTTACACAAAAATCTTCAAATGAATCAAATCAACAGCAATTAAAATTCATTAAATATAATTGTTAAAATTAGCTTTCATCTTGAGCAATTCTATTTCCACATGCTTGTACTGGATAGCACGAGTAAGCAGATCTTCTGCTAACGACCAGTAACAGAGTCTCTCTATTAGCAGACATGGTCAAAGAGGAAAGACAATGAAAATTCATTGTAAAAGCTTTCCCTTATTTTATTGACTGCTTAATTAACCAATCAAAAGATATCAAACTATTTACTTTCACAAGTGTAACTATTTTATTTTCACAAGTAGTTTCAGTTATAACATGCATATTACTATTGAAAATTGAGTGAACCACACAGACAGAATTGTCCATCCGAGAGATAATACTTTTCTTGATGAGTGAACAGCATATGTTTGGCTGGAGAAAGGTCTTGCCATTTAATACTGGGATCTTGCGATAGGAGCAAAGCCTGAGGCAGTCACGTGATGCAACTGGAGTTCACTTTTATAAAAATATTTCTCATTTGAATGTTTCCACATGAATATTTTGGTATTGATTGTAAAGTATAAATGGAAAGGATTTTTAAAGATGTGGTAGAAGTCAGAAAGCTAATCTGTTCTATTATCTTTGGCAGAGCAAATGAGGTCAAGATTAACAAAAGAACAAATTAAAGGTGTTGCAAGCTTTGGAATGATCATGGATGTAAAATTTGTGACAATTTTCCACCCCAGCACAGATTCAATGATACTTCTTTTATAGCATGCATCACCTTTATGAAATCCTCAGAAGATTGACTGATCAACTTGGGCACACTAGCATTATGGTTAAATTAGAGGATTACTTGTTCAAAGAAATGTGTTTGAACTCCACCATGGCAACCAATATTAAATTTAAGAAAATAAATCAATCTTGAACAAACTGCTACTTGCAGTATTAGTTACATGAATCCACTGGATTGTTATAAGAGTCCATAATTGTCCAATAGTGATGAACAGTAAATGCTGAGTTTGCCAGTGACACCTTCTCACAGCATAAAAATAAATTCCCATTAATCGGCTCCCCTGCATGCATTCCTCTGGCTCCATGTCCTGATTAGACCAGGGACTGGAGCTCACTGAATTTTAGAGCATGATTCCTGCACAACAGCAGAAGTAAAGGGTTGCTGTTCAATTTGCAAAGCTGCAAGTTGCTGCTATGAAGTTTGATGAAGGAGATTCCTCCTCCAAATTGCCAATTTTTGCAGGTGCCGATTTTGAAATGCAGCAAAAGAAAATTGACCAATTCTCGTGAGAATAAATGAACAAAAATTGTTTGGCAGCATCTGAAAGACTTCCAAAGTAAGATGGTCGTCATTTGCCTTTACTACATAAAAGGTATGTAGCCTCAAGAAATTACCTCAGGATTTTGTACAGTTTGACTGAAGCCAAATGGGAAGAGTTTAATGGAGACATAAGAGGCTACAGATGCTGGAATCTGGAGCAAAAAAACAATCTGCTGGAGGAACTCAATGGGGTCGAGCAGCATCTGGGGGAGGAAGGGAAATGTCAATGTTTCAGGTTGAAACCGTGGATCAGGATTGAATCAGAGTAGTTGAAGACAGCTAAAGTTGTGACAATATGTGTTGGACTTGGGACAGTTTGTGTTGTTTAAGAGCTAAATATTGCAGAAGTTAGCAACTTATAAATAAACCAGAGAATTCTGGAAATAGTAGGCCAAGCACAATCTGTTAGCAGAAAAGCAGTTAACATTTCAAGTCAATGACCCTTCAACAGAACTGGAGAACATTAAATATGTAACAAGTCTGAAGTAAGGAAAGGGAGAAAGACATGAGCAGGAAAAGGAGAAGGCAGGAGAAATTAAATGGTTAAAGTGACGTTAAAAGATAAATAAAAGAGAAAAGATTTGGTTAGAGTCTCAAGATGAGGTATTAATGGGAGTCTCTTGAAGCTATTGTTATCTCCTTTTGAAATAGCTCAGTTGGAATGCTATGTGTTCAAATTCCACTCAAAGACTTAACCATGCAAATATAGTTAATATTTGAAGTAGCAAGGAGTGCTACACTGTTGGAAGTGGTGTTGTTTACTGAATCAAATTCCTGGAATACATGGATTGTCATGTGAAGGAAGATTAAGCAGATGGAGTCCTTACACCCTTGAGTTTATAAGTATGAAAAGTGATTTCACTGAAATGAATGAGATTCCAAGGTGTTATTTCCCTCCATAGATGCTGCCTGACCCTCTGAGTTGCTTCTTTGTGTATGGTCCAAGGTGGCATAACTGGTTAGATGCTGTGAGAAAGTATTCCCTGGTATCTAGAACCATTTGGGGGGGGGGGGGGCGGCATAATCTCAAGATAAAGAGATAACCATGCAAGACAAATGAGGGGAATTTTCTTCTCAAAGATTTGTGAATCTTTGGAATAATCTAACCCAGAGAGATATGGTTGCTGAGTCAATAAATATGCTCAAGGCTATGATGGACAGATTTTTGGTTCAGGCAAATCAGGAGTTCTGGGGATCAGGCAAGAAAGTGAAGTTAAGGTCAATGATGAGATCAGATAATATATTAAATGGCAGGGCAGGCATGGGGGACATATGCTTTTTTTTAATTTTCTTTTTTAAGGCACCCACCACACCAAATGAAATCTATTCCTGAAGATCACTGGCCTCGGAGAAGAACAAGCTAACATTAAGTCAGTCCCTACATTTACATGATTTATAATTAGAAAATGCCTGCCCTTGATGTCACATGCCAGGAAAAGGGCACATTTTTATGTTGTAGGTTTTGCAGCAGCAGCCACTGTCTCGAAGTTGGATGATCTTCGATGTGGATGATCTAGAATTGTGGAACACATTGAGGAAGGCTCCAAAACACTGAATTGGAAAATAAAATTCATCATACACACGTTGAGTTACATTGGAATATCATGGAGGGTTGAGGCAGAGAGGAGGTGGGGCTGCAAATTAGAATAGCTGGTAACCAGAATGCCAGGTTCCTTTGTGTTCTTTAAGGTGGTCAATCAATCAACTCTTCAGTGTAAAGGAGACTGCACTGTGAGCGGCACACACAGTACACATTGAAGAAAGTACGAATGAATTATTTCATTTGAAGAAGTGTCGGTGTCCCGAGCAATGAGAAGGTAGACAGCTAATGCATTTCTTGAGCTTAAATGTCAAGGTGTCAGGGGTAAAGGAGGGGTGTCAATGGTGCTTGAGGAGTAGACCAGAATATCACACAGGATACGGTCCTTTAGGGAAGCTAGAAGGAGAGATGGCTTTGGTGTTGGTACCATGCTGCATTTGACAGAAATGAGGGACGATGATCTGTTGAAAGTGATAGCTGTCTGGGGGGAGGGGCTGGGGAAGCAGAAGAAAGGGGAATACTAATATGGTTAGAAGTAAGAGCAGAAATGTGAGAAGAAGATTTCAACCATAATTGCAATTTATGGTTGAAGAGAAAGAAGCACTGGTAGGCAAGGTGGAACTGTCAGTGTACATCTCCTTCCCTTCCCATGGCACCTTCCTGTGCAAATGCTTATTCTTCCATCTCCTCCTTTCCCACCATCTGAGGCAACCCTGCCCCTTTCCTACTGTAGATATTTTCTTTAAACCTGAAACATTGCCACATTTTTTTCATTAACCTGAAACATTGCTTCTCTCTCCACCTACACTATCTGATCTGCATTTTCTGTTTCTCTTTTGTTTTGAACCATCTAGTCTGTTGCAAATTGGACTAAGCACATTTTACTAACACCTCTGGCAGCTGTTAGTAAGTAAGATGAAACTTTCACCATATCAGCATGGGGTGTCTACTGAAAAGGCAATTCCAGTGCTCTGTGGGAAACACCCAGATCTCCTTTACTGAGATTTATTAAAGCAGACTGACAAGGAGGGATCCTTATTGGCTCTTTGACTGCATCTTTAACATGTTTTACTAATTTTAACCGAGTAACACAAACAACCGGTGAATTTTCATTCTAATTTTGTACGTAACTTCTGGAGTGCTGAGGTTGGGTCCCAGGTGCCAATATTGTAAAATGTAACTTTAAGAAGCTGTGGCAAATTAATAGGAATTTTATCTTCTCTCTGAACAGTTATGAGTGGGAAAGAAAACTGAAGAAAAATGGATGGGTTGTGGGAGTGAAGAGTGGGGAGGGTGGGGGAGAGGGCAACGATATTGTCAATAGAGCCTATGGTGCCTGAGTGGAGGTGAAATGTTTGGAATGCAGCGTGGAGCTGTCAGAGGTCACTGCATTCGGAGGACTAATTGAATTTTATGGAGCTGAATCATGCACGGAGAACAGAACTGAAGATGATTAATGGACATATCCATGAAAAGGCTCCTGTAAAGGAATGTTCAGAGATCTTAGGCTTAGTCAGTATAACAGCACAGCCAGTATATTTCACTCTTCTATAAAGAAAATTGAATGTCTTTCAATCCTGTTCTATGCCACTGGATACATTAATCACATTTTCAGTTGCCACTGTGGTATTATCATCAAGGGATTTAATTGAATTGTCACCAAGAATCAAGGAGTGAGCCCGTGATGGTTTTCTGCAGTGCCGTCCAGTCGGTCTATACCCCACTTCTTTTGTCCTGGCCCTGCAAATTATTTTCCCTCAACTGCCTACCCAAATCTCTTTCGAATGACCTGATTGACTCTGTTTCCTCCACCCTTCCAGGCAGTGGTCTAGCCAGAAAGAAAATATGCTAAATTGGCAACCACAATTTAATCTGTTTAACTAAACGTTATGCACTTTCAGTGAAATATCCCAGTAAGCCAGAGCCAGCACTCAGTCTGCCTCAAATACATCGACCCAGGAGATTTAATCCTTTCCTAAAGCACCAATCTCTTGATTCTTACTAACATATTTGTCTTGTCAGTATGGCCATTATGCATGGCCACTGAGAACTATGTGCAACAATGTACTTCATAAAGCTGTAAGACCAGTACTTGCAAGCTCCAACTTTCAGCAGCAGTTCAAATGACACCCTCCTCACCTGCCATTAACTTTCCTGCAACCCTTGTCCCCCTTCTTCTCCCTTCCAAAACTTCATAACAACTTCTTCATTATTTGCTGTCTCACTCTCCTCATCATGCTGAGGTGTACCACTTTGAGCAAATGGCTCTGTGTGCCAACTCTTACAGAGCAAAGGAACATGCTTCCAGGCCAGACCATCTGAAACACCACTCAACAGGTAATTAATGATGGCCTTTCTTCCCTTTTCTATTCTAATCCGGTGTGATCTCTTTCTCAAGAGGAGCAAGAGAAGGATGGTGTTAGCAGTAATAAGAGGGTGAGTGGCAATTGAGCATGAGGAGGGAGGGGAGAGTTGAGGGAGAAAGGGTGAACGGGCTCCTTTTTATATGAGTCTTAATTTCATTGAAGTTGAGCACTCAGGATAAAAATGGAAAATGATTACAGGGCAAGCTTAGTCTGCTCAAAGTGTTAGCTAATTTTAATGGGACATAGAACACTACAGCACAGTACAGGCCCTTCAGCCCACATTGTTGTGCCGATATTTTGTCCTACTCTAAGATCTATCTAACCCTTCCCTCCTACATAACCCTCCATTTCTCTACCATTCGTGTGTCTAACTAAATTGTCAACTTTGTTAACAATTTATCTATAAGTGGTTGAAAAATGAACTTACGAACACTATCATTAAACCTTATATCACTACACTGTGATCAGATCGGTTACCAACCAGTTGCATCTGTCCAAAGATGGTAAAGTGTTTGATTGACTCCAAACAGGAATGTGCGGCAAGACATCACACAATTGCAAAGCAATGTGTTGTTTCTGAGCTATGAAGTTTTATCTCTCTTTACAATTTGATGCAGCTTTTTTGTGCCATGTATCACCTTAACTTGTGTGTATTGGGAGCCAAATTGGTACATGCAGTGCACTTCTGTGTATAGGGCATTGGATTGTGTTCAGATCCAAATGCAAACTGTAGTACCACAAGTCTCTTATCTGTTTGTTGTAAATTATATTATTCATTCAAGGGATGTGGACATCATTGGTAATCCTGGCATTTATGGTCCATTTCTAATTGCTTAGGAGGCAAGAGGCAGACAGGAGATTAGGTTTCAAGCCTCATCCAAAAGACAACTCCCAAGTAGGTATTGCTAAATGTATCATGGAGCAGCAGTCACACACTGCTCCCTGCTTTCAAAATTCAGTTCCAAAATGAAACGAAATTTCAGAAGCAGAGTACGAAATGCTACTGGTACTGCCCCCCAGTCCTGCACTGGAGTGTCTGTATAGATCAGCAAATTGGTTGTTCATCTGTGCAGACACTGCAGTGCAGGGCTGAGGACTGTTGCTTGGTCAGAGGTTCCTGCCTTGAAATCCATTCCTGACAGCAGTAATAAGATAAGATAAGATATCTTTATTGGTCACATGTACATCAAAACACACAGTGAAATGCATCTTTGCGTAGAGTGTTCTGGGGGCAGCCCACAAGTGTCGCCACGCTTCCTGCGCCAACATAGCATGCCCACAACTTCCTAACCTGTACGTCTTTTGGAATGTGGAAGGAAACTGGAGCATCCAGAGGCAACCCACGCAGACATGGGTAGAATGTACAAACTCCTTACAGACAGCGGCCAGAATTGAACCCAGGTCGCTGGCGCTGTAATAGCATTGCATTAACCGCTACACTACCATGCTTGCCCTACACACTTTACAGTACTGAAGTGTGCTTAGAACTGCTGTCAGGAATAGATTTCAAAGCAGGCACTTCTGACCAAGCAGCAGTCCTCGGCCCTGCACTGGAGTGTCTGGATAGATCAACAACCAGTTTTCCAGAGGAACTCAATGCTTTCCTCCTGCAGATGCTGCTCGACCTTCTGAGTTTCTCTAGTAGATTGCTTGTTGCTCCAGATTTCAGCACTTGTGTTCTCTTGTGTCTGCATGGATATTGCACTCAATGGTGGGAAGCTAGTTCATATATTACACTGAACATTGATTTTCTGGACAATGATTGCTGAATCATTAAAGGTTTGAACTGATCAATTTAGCTCATTACTACTGATATTGAGTGTTATTTTAAAGCTCAGCAAGTGATAAAAGATGCCCATTAGGTGGAAATATAAATATGTTTTCTCATACGTGGTCAAATCTCACCTGACTCTCTGAGTTGTGTAAGCTATAAACTAATTTGGAAAAGTGACTTGTTTTCAAAGGCAATAATTACAACAGTTTTAGCTGCAGGCATTTTCTGGAGAGTCATTATACAGGAACGTCTTATTCCTCTGCCATTTCTGAAAGATTTATGATCAGTACACATGAAATTTGCACTTTGTTTACCTAGGTTTTTTTTTGACAAGGCAAATCTGTTGCTGTCAATCCCCAATCATTTTCTGGATTTGGCACAGTGCATTGCCAAGTAGCTCAACACATACTGCACACAGCTTTCACAGAGGCAGTGCTGGATAAGTCGAGCTATATCGTTATTAACAGTTTTATAATTCGGTACTACTAATTATTGTCTTCAGCATTATTTTTGATGATTTTAATATCTATCACTTACTAAACCTGATCGAACAAAATTACTGTTAATAACCTATCATGAGTTGTATCACAAGCCATCTTCTTCCTTTAGCTTAGTAACTAGTGTTGGACACAAAGCTTAAGAATGCAAGGCAGCTGAAGTATTCACTTTCAAACATACTGCTGGCAACCAGATTTCAGTGTGACAAATTACTTCATATGGAAAAGGTCTGAGGAACTATCTGTTTATGTTAGAATATCATCCATGTATGGTAGATGAGGCCATTTATGGTAGGTTCTTTCAGCGGCGAATAGTTTTTAAGAAGTGCAGTGAAAAACAGTCTGTTTAATTCTATTTTCTTTTGTAAAAATGAAATAAATTGTTAAGTAAGGATTCCCATTTTAAAAGCTTTACCATGTTGGAAAATGCTTACGTATGATGTTTTAATTAATTTTGATAAAGTCAATATAATCATCAGACCAATAATACCTTAAACCTTAGATTTTCTGTTCTCTTCAAATAAATATTGCTGCTAACTTTGCTGTTAGCAAATAAATATCGCTGTTATCTTTTTCTCCTCAGGATTACCTTAAAATATGTGAAAACCCTTGCTGGATGTTGGATAAAGAGAGGGAGATGAGACTTTGTTGGATTTAGCGCAAGACAAAGCTAACTCTTTTCCTACACCAAAGTGTATCATTAGTCAGGTTTTATGAGAAAATAAAATTAGATTTTCATCAGAGCACTATAAAAATTTCGTTTTCTATTTTCATGATACTTGAGGGAAGAAGTGATATGAATGCTAAAGACTTTAATTTATTCACAGAATGGTGATTTAGTTACAATAATCCTATTGGCATTGATCTGACAATTTTAAGAACCAAATACGTTGGTGAGCCCGGAGTCACATATTGGCCAGGTCAAGTAAGGATACCAGATTTGCTTCTGTAAGGACATTCGTGGCCAGATGAATCTTTATGACAATCTCGTGATCTCACAGTCATGATTACCCACGCCAACGTTTTATTAACAAAAAATTGTAACTTCCGAGTTGCGTGGTGAGATTCAAATTCGCACATATCTAGGTCAAAAGTCAGTTCACTAGATACTCAGCCAGTAATGTAACAACCATTCAGCCATGCTAAGTTTTTCAATAATCTAATGAGTATAATTGCTTAGTTCAGCAAATTAATGAAGAAATTTAATCCAGTTGAACCTGGGAAAGGAAGTCCAAGGAATACAACACCAGAGCTATTTACCCATATGCTATCTTGTCACTTGGAGGAGTAGATATACTGGAGGCAAAGGATAGGAATACCAGCGTTTCCAAAACAAGCTTGCATAAAGTTTCATCGATGGTATGAAGAGAATTCCATATTCATAATACAGTGGGACCACTCTATCAAAATAGCTAGAGCAAGAACCACTCAGTACCACTTAAATTTTGCTTTCAGCTTCTTTTGCAAGGTCGTCAAATGTGTGCATGTTAAACCTCAGAATGCTGAGTAAATGTTTATACCAACTTAAAACTTCCATATGTTCCATTTAATAAGGGTGACATACTGGATGGTCACATTAATCACATTTCTTCTATCAATGAAGAACAACTCCTTTGGACTATCTTCCACACAACAACCATTGGTTTCATCCTGTCTTTAAAATTGCTACATAATAAATTTTTGATAGGTTGGAGAAATAGAATCTAATTTTTGTTAAGCTGACTTTTGCTGCTTTACTTTGAGATCCTGCAAGTAAAATTCATTCACAATTCTGACTAGAGGCAATACAATCAACATTTGTTGATTTTTAAATTATCAAAAGATTAAGTACATGAGGGGAAAGCATGAGATGGAATTTGTAGCTTCAGATATAATATTTTTCAAATTACTTAAAAATGAATGTGTTTATAAGTTCACATCCAGTTGTTTTGGGAATAACTAAATGGCTGGCATGGATATGATGGGCTGAATGGCCACATTCTGTGGAGTAATTGTTAATGATTTGATGAATTCCCATCCATTATTTGTTCTAATCTAAACTGTGTTAAATTTCATTTACAATAACTTTGGTTGAGTCAAAGTTTTATCTGAATTGTCTGTAGTTCATTTGCTGTTTTGCCAATTTAAGCAGCCTTCCCATCCCTAAATATGAGCTAAAGGCATTTTATTTCAGTAAAGATCACTAATGAAGATTAAGGATCACAGGTGCATCCGACTGATATCTGGAGAGCTCAACAGTCACGTCTCAGACCAACAGTATTTTCTACCTGTAAGCAAAATACTGCAGTTGCTGGAAATCTGAATCAAAAGCAGAAAACGCTAGAAATACTCAGCAGATCAGGTAATATCCGTGGAATGAGAAACAGAGCTAACGTTTCAGTTTGAAGACCCATCATCACAAGGCTACATTTTATGTGGACGTTGACCATAAACATTGCATCTGTTTCTCTTTTTACAGATGATGTCTGAGGGTTTCCAGCATTTTCTGTTTCTAGTTTAGTACTTTTTATTTCAGTTAGTGCCTTATCAACCGCAGAACTTTACTTTCTTCCTTCAGTTTACTTGGCAGCCATTTGCACAGAGTTCAGGCAAACATACATTGAAAATTTAGTTGTGCAGTATCGTAGGGCTTCAAGTAAACTACTTTGAAATGTCACATTTAACAGATATTTATCATCACTTTCTGGGTCTTTATGTGTTTTTGTTGATTAAAGAAACAAACAAACTCGTTTCTCTGTTTAACAATTTATAAACAATGCCAAGCTGCTGCATTAATTTTATTGACTTCACCAACTTGATGCTCTGGAGCAAAAAAAAACTTTCTGCTGGGAAAACTCAGTAGGTCAAGCAGCACTTATAGAGGCAAGGGCTTGATCAATGTTTCGGGTCAAGACCCTGCAACAGGACTGAGAGGGCGGAGGGGAGATAGCCGGTATATAGAAGTGAGAGGGAGGGGGTGAGACAGAGGCTGGTAGGTGATAGGTGGGACCAGATAAGGGGGTGGGGAGAATGATGAGCAGATGGAGCCAACTTGGGGGGGGGGGGGTGGATGGTGGAGGAGGGGGGGAGTGTTGCGACGGAGCCTGGTGGGGGACAGGTGGAACCAGCTAAGGAGGTATGATGGACAGATGGAACCAGGTGGCTAAGGGGAAAGGAAAGGTAAACCAAGGGAGAAAAAACACAGGTATGTTGGTGTGGAGTTGATGGGCAGATAGAAGAGGTGGGGAGGGTAATGAATTTAGATAATGGGGAAGTAGGGGGAATGGAAAAGGTAAATAAAGAGAGAAAGAACTTGGGTGGATTGGTGGAAGCGGGAAAGGAACACAGGAGGTAAGGTAACCAGAAAGTGGAAAATTCAATGTTCATACCACTGGACTGGGGGCTACCCAAGCACAATATAAGGTGCTATTCTAGTTTATGTTTGGCCTCACCGTGGCAGTGGAGAAGGCCAAGGACAGACAGCTTGGTGTGGGAATGTGAAGGGGAATTGAAGTGACATGCATGCAAAGGCTCAAGATAGTCATTGTGAAGAGAGTGCAGATACTCTGCAAAAAGATTGCCTGGACTACGCTTGGTCTCGCTGAGGTAGAGGAGGCCAGGTCGCGAGCACCAAATGCGATAGGCGAGTTTGGAGGAGGTGCACGTGAATTGTTAGGTCTCTGGCTGGTGGTGAGGGAGGAGGTTAAGGAACAAGCGTTGCACCTCCAATGGCTGCAGGGGAAAAGACCAAGGGACAGGGAGAAGTTGGTGGGAAGGGATGAGTGGACCAGGATGTCACGGAGAGAGTGGTCCCTGTGGAAAGCAGATAGGGGAGGTGAGGGGAAAATGTGACTGGTGGTGGGATCCCATTGGACTTGGGGAAATCTATCTCTGTTCTGTCTGGGGAGAGAAATGGTGAGAGCAGAAATGTGGGAAATGGAGGAAAAACAAGTGAGGGTTCCATTAACTATGGCAGGAGAGAGGACACGATTCCTGAAGAAGGAGTTTATTTCAGAAATCCTAGAGCAGGTGTAACAGAGATGGAAAAAATGAAAGGAATGACGTCCTGACTGGAGATAGGGTGGGATGAGGTGTAGTTGAGGTAGCAGTTGGAGTCTGTAGGTTCATAGTAGATATTGGTGGATAGGTTGTCTCCTGAGATGGAGGCAGAGACATCCAGAAAAGGGAGAGAAGTGTCAGAAATCGCCCAGGTGAATTTGAGACTAAGGTGGAAGTTGGTGGCAAAGGTGATAAAATTGACAAGTTCTGCACAAGTGCAGGAAGCAGCACCAATACAATTGTCGATATAGTGGAGAAAGAGTTGAAGAGGGGTGCCAGAGTAAGTTTGGAACGAGAGAAACAAAGGACTGCAGATGCTGGAATCTAGATGAAAAACACGATGATGCTGGAGGAACTCAACAGGCCAGGCAGCATCCGTGGAGAAAAGCAGGCGGTCAACATTTTGGGTCAGGACCCTTCTTCAGGACTGAAGATTGGAAAAGGGGAAGCCCAATATATAGGAGGGAAAAGCAGAGCAGTGATAGGTGGACAAAAGAGGGGAGGCACAATGTGGTGATAGGTAAATGAAGGTAAAAGATAGTGGTAGGCAGGTGCAGGGGAGGTGGGGAGAGCATACTGTTCATGTGAACTGTTCCACGTAGCCAACAGAAAGACAGGCATAGCTTGGGCCCATGCGAGTGCCCATGGCTACACCTTTGATTCATAGAAAGTGGGAGGAACATAAAGAGAAGTTGTTGAGGGTAAGAGCAAGTTCTGCCAGGCAGCTGAGAGTGCCAGTGGAGGGGATTTGGTTTTGTCTTTGTTCCAGAAAGAAGCAGAGAAGCCCTAAGACTTTCCTGATGGGGATGAAGGTGTATAGAGACCGGACATCCATGTAAAGGTGAGGCGGTTGGGACCAGTTCTCAAAACGGTGGAGAGCATGTAGGTGGGAAGGGACTGATGAAGGGAGGCAGGATAGAGTCAAGGTATGAAGAGATAAGTTCAGTTGGGCAAGAGCAGACAGAAACAATGGAGGTAGGGGGGGAAACTGGAGCATTGTTATGTTGATGAGTAGATTGGGATCAGCGCAGTTTGGTGGCTGGTACTGGTCAGAGAGCAGCAACACACTTCTGAGGTGAGGGTGTTGAGGAAGAGGTTCATTGCAAAAGGGGCACTGGCCTGAGTTAGAGATACCAAAAATAAAATCTTTTATTGAAGGCGGTCAAGTTACAACTTACAGCAGAGGCTGGTAAAACAATGGGTCAAAAGTTATATCCCATGTTACACTTAGCTCATAAAGGTACATTAACCCTCATACACTACCTCTCCTTATACCAATTCAACCCATAAAATCTCCCAATATGAAATCATGCAATGATTTACAGAAATACATCGACACAGTTGACACACTTAACATAAAGAGCATTTAATCAGTAACTTGGTATTATCAACTACAAAGCTCTTCATTATGAGGTGTATTTAATGTGTCTGAAGTACCCACTCCAGCCAGATATAATACCAATGGCTCACTTCTCCAAAGAGGCTTCATAAACATCTGATCTCATATCCTGTACAATTTTACTAAAAATACTTGTCTCCATAACTTTAAATACACATATAAATAACATACAAATACACAGATACTTAAATAGGTAAGGATAGAAGGAGATGATCCGAAATCAGGCAAATGGGATTAGTGTAGATGGACAAAAAGATTAACATGGGTGTTGTGGGCTGAAGGGCCCGTTTTTGTGTTAACAACTCTATGACTGTATGACATGATGTATTACATATTTTCTGAACATTAATATTAAGCTTAATGTAAGTTTCTAATACTTATCTACTGCAATAACTAATATTGCGTTTGGTGCATTATTAGATACCGTGAACTTGGTTAAAACAACTATTTTGGTTGTTTCTTAAGACTCTCCATATTGTGCCTTTGCTTTCACAATTATCTCCTCTAACGTTCCTTCCTTGAATCAGTTCCAATGTCTGAACCTCTGCCCTGACTATATCCAGTCTTTTCTGTCACACTCTGGCTGCGTGGTATTGGGCTGACATCAGTAAGTCCATACCTACTGTGACATCACTAATACTATGTTCAACATAATGCTGAAGAAAATAATCCCATGCAATGGAATTTCTAGGCTAGACGCTACAGTATGGGCTTACTAGATATCAGAAGGGGTTGGATTTTACAATTATAAGAAGAGAATTGAGATAAAATACTATTTTACAAAAATTTTCCAGAAGCTCTCCAGGCCAAAAGGTATTTCAAACTGGCTCCTCTGCACAAGATTTAGTTAAACTTAAAAGATAAGAATTATTCAGTTGATTTTTGACCAAAAGAATTCCTTAGTACTTTTAACCTCTTTCCTGCATCATATTAATTTTCCTGTATATTGTCATAAGGAGATTTCCTGGAAATTTTAAAATCAAGAAGGATTTCAATAGAATGACTGAGAAAAGACCATCAGGCTAAATTTGGCTGTTTGTGGGAACTGGCAGAGTTTAGTCAATCATATCGATGTAAGTCCTAGTCTTAAGTATGCAAGCTGAATGTTCGGGACCAGCTGATAGGTTTGTGTGCCCAATCTGTCACTATACTTCGCCTTCTTTCTTGCCTCTCCCTGCACCGCATCCCATCCTGGACTGAGAAAGTGGGAGTGTGACTGAAGTTCAGGCTCCCATTAGTGCTGATCCACAGCAGGCAGTTGATTCTGTATTGCATATTTTCCATGACTGGTATTGGTATTGGTTTATTATTGTCACTTGTACCGAGGTACAGTGAAAAACTTGTCTTGCATATCGATTTGTACAGGTCAATTCATTACACAGTGCAGTTACATTGAGCTAGAACAGAGTGCATTGAGGTCGTACAGGCAAAAACCATAACAATACAGAGTAAAGTGTCACAGCTACAGAGAAAGTGCAGTGCAATAAGGTGCAAGGTCACAACAAGATAGATCGTGAGGTCATAGTCCATCTCATTGTATAAGGGAACCATTCAATAGTCTTATCACAGTGGGGTAGAAGCTGTCCTTAAGTCTGGTGGTACGTGCCCTCAGGCTCCTGTATCTTCTACCTGATGGGAGAGGAGAGAAGAGAGAATGACCCGGATGGGTGGGGTCTTTGATTATGCTGGCTGCTTCACCAAGGCAGTGAGAGGTAAAGACCAAGGAGGGGAGGCTGGTTTCCGTGATGCGCTGGGCTGTGTCCACAACTCTCTGCAGTTTCTTGCAGTCCTGGGCAGAGCAGTTGCCGTGACTGCCCGTCTGATTTTGCTCCTCAATTTGGAAGAATACTTGGCATCTTTCCCCCCTCCCCACTCCCCGCAGTGGCATATTTCTAATGTGGAACACTGTATTCCGCAATAAACATCTCCACAAGCAGTTAAAGAGGTAATGATGAGCCTCATGAGTAGAGAACCATGTTCAGTCCTTCTGACACATCCTCGATGTATTAACTGCCCTGGCTTCCTCTGACATCTTTGGTTTGTAGCAGCTTTCACGGGTAATTTACAAGCTACAATTACTCCTAAATCAAGTTGGCATGTTTTTATTCCTGAGCAATTGATGAAAACATGTAGAAGGCAGAAGAAAGAGAAAAGTGAGGGACCCGAGTAGTTTCACACTGTGAATCTGATGGATCAGTAAACCAGAGTGAAGAGGCATTGCCATGATCCTGACAGTGAAAACTTAGTCTTATCATGAGCAAGTCACTACATTGTGAATTATCAGGCCTTCTCTTTGACTTCTTTTTTTTAAAAATACTATATCCATTTTCTGGCATAAGTGACAGTTCAAGGTAGAATAAATTGAAGTTAAATCTAATCATGGAGAAAAACAAATACATTTTCAGGATATTTCAAAACAAAACACATGAACCATGAGATATCAGGAGGAATAAAAAGCTCAGGGCTACCATTGTCAGAACAAATACAGTTCAAGATCTTACCAGATGCTTTCCTTATGCATAATACAAGCTTACATTTTACATTCAAGAACTCATGCTTGCAATTACGAAGAGTTATCTGGGACTCTTTATCTGGGCAAATATTAGACCTAAGTTTTGTCATATTGCCATAGAGCAACCACAATAATTCAGAGGGTGATGAATATTATTTACACCAGACATTGAATCAGATTGAGCTTATTTGTCAAAAGGGTTTTCTTACCAGTTTTAGTAAAATGCAGCATGTTATTCAATCATCTGAAATAACACAGCAGTTTTGAAGTTTGTGAAACAATCCAACAAGCCAATCAACTGACTACCTTTGAATGGAGTTCCCTTATATGTTTTCTACATAATAGATTATCAGCAGTACCTTTGACATTTGTCTAGTCAAATAAGTGCAAGGACTTGCATAGTGACATTAATACACATAACTGGGCTATTACTGGTCACAGGAGCCAACAAAGTCCATCTAAGCTAAGGTCATCAAGAACAGATCTTGATGTAGATTAATGCCCCAGAGCTGTATGTTAAATCATTTAGTATTTCAAATAACCCTAAGACCTTTTGCTCACGTCTTAGAGAAATGCTCAAACAGAGCAGACCTCAGAAAATTATGACCATGCAATCTACAATCTTCCATCCATTCAAAAGACGTTATGGACTAGAATTCCATGATCTCCTGAGATTCATTCAATGTCATACCCAATCCAAAAGGTGAACCACATTTTGAGATCATTGCCATTGGTTGTATAATGAGATGTCAGGGGTAATTGTACCTCCCCACCTTCAAGAATTGGTATGAAGGTGGAAAAGCTAAAAAGGAAAAATGTGAATCTTCACCTCAACTAGACATGGATGAGCTTACATCCGGTTTGTGCTGGCTTGCAATGAATCAACCAACCAGAACAGGTGACTCCTGCCTCACGTCAGTGTTTTGAGAGTCTCAGCAGTGTTATGGACTCAGTGAAAGTCCCTTTAAGATAGAGAGTGTGTGTGTATGTGTGTGTGGGGTGTGCTTATGTCAATAGAAGATAAAGGACGTAATGACGTTGTTGAAGAAGTCAGAAGAAGAAGAAAGAGAGAGAGAGAAGGGAGAGAGACACCAGCCTGCTTGTTTTCTCTATCGATGGATGAGAAACAATAACTGTGTTTGCCACTGAAATCCATGTATGGAAGTTGGAAGTAATCCGGTGGAGTTCACTTTGTTACTGACCTGTAGCAGGAAACAGGTATTTGTGTGTGGACGACCACGGTTCGGATGCTTTTCGGGGTGAGGAAGTCACTACCGAGTAAACACTGAAGTGTCGTTTGGGTTCCATCGTGGAACATTTGGATTTCGTATGTACTCTCTCTATGTTTTTCTACATCTACATCTTATCTTCAGACAACGGTGGTTGTTGAAGAAGCCCTTGCTCATGTTTCACCTTATGGCTTGCGGAACTGAACTTTAAGAACCATTCAGGAACTGGGAGTTTTGGACTTTGTCACACACACACACGACGAGTTTAGTTTTGGGGTTAACATTCGAGGTTTAACATTTTTGAATTCTAACATACTAACATTTTTACTTTTATTTTACGTATTATCATAAGTAGTGATTAATAAAATAGTTTTTAACACTGAATCATGCTCAGTGTGTTTCTTTTGTTGCTGGTTTGTGACAGCAGTCAGAAATCTGGCAGCTGAAAGAGGCAGGAACTGCTGGGCTCAGCAAATAAATGCTTTTACTCCACAGGCCCACAATGCTTTGGTCCAACTCCTCATGTAAGCTTGCAGCAGTCTCTTCCTATGGATCTTTCTTAGCCACTGACATTCCATTTCCATTTCATGCCTGCCTGACCAAAGGCATTGTTCAGGCCTTTGCATGTGAAAGTATTCAATATTTGATGGTCTTTAATCTGATGCACATCAGGCTGGAGGAAATTTTATCAGAGCCAATTTATTAAACTCTGAAAGGAAAAGTCTCAGTTGTAACATACACATGTAACATATCTTATATTTACTGACATAGACTGAAGCCATTTGATGCATCAGGGGAGCAATCGTTTTAGTCCCATTCTCCGTCTCCTTATTCCCCTGTACCCCTCTCTCACACATGCCCATCAATTACCTTAATCTAGAGTAAGGTGTAGTTCACAGCAGCCAATTAACCTACCAGAACATCCTTGGGATATGGAAGGAATCCAGATTATCCAAGTAAACCCATGCTGTCTTGGGAAAAACATAGAAACTCTGACACACAGGACCCAAGGTCAGGATCAAACCCAGGTTCCTGGAGCTGTGAGGTAGCAGTGCTAACTGGTGCACCACATGTAACAGACACATAATACATTTGCATAGCATGCACATAATATGTTTATTGAATTGAACACTGCAATGAACGTACAAACACACTTCCAAATATCTCTGAGTAATGTGCCAGGTGACAACCAACAGATGTATTCTTTGAAACCAAATCCCATTTGTCTTACTGCTTAAAGGAACGGCAGCACAGATTTCTTGTTACTGGGTTAGAAATCCAGAAGTCTGAACCAATGATCCAGAGCCGTGAGTTCAAATCCCAACATGACAGCTGGGGAATTCAGTTAATTAAATAAACTGGAATTAAAAGCTTATTTCAGTGTTGGTGTCCACAAAAGTGCCAGATGGTCATTCAAAACATAATCTGAAACCCACCAAAAGGAAGTCTGCCAGTCACCTAGTCTGGTCTAAATGTAACCTCAGGCCCACAGCAATGTGATCTACTCACTAACTGCCCTCTCTCACAGCCTACAAAGCCTTTCAATTACACTTAAACATAATGGATCATTCCAGTACAGCCAAATTCATTGAAATGGGGATGGTCCGTCACTGAAACGGTAAGTGAAAGTAAGTTTTTCTTCACTTTTTTTCATTAATAACAATGTTTTTAATAAATTCACAGAAGTTGAATTTGGTTTTAAGTAGATTTTTTTTAAATACACAAGTTCTTTCCAACTTTCTCTAAAATTAGAAACAATGACCTTTTAACAGCACATGGAAGTCAAAAAAAAAACCTGCAGATGCTGGAAATCTAAAATAAAAATAGTAACTGCTGGAAACGCTCAGCAGGTCAGGCCGTATCTGTGGGAAGAGAAACAGAGTTAACGTTCAGAGTTAATGAAGAGTTTTTGACCTGAAAAGTCAAACAGCATTTTCTGACAGCAGGAAGCTGATTCTAGTCCTAAGTTTCCACTGTTTGTTGTCCAGTCAGTGCTTACTAGCCCCTCAGCCTTGGAGAATGAGGTCAGCAGGACATTGGGAGGCAGACAGCAAGAAAGATTCCTGCAGCCACAAAAGTGCAATGAAAGGTGAATGTGAGGCATGCTCGGGTCCAGGGCAATGCAGATCAGTATGAATAAAACCAGATACTTCATCTGACATTAACCAAGGCATTGACTTCAGACATGTCAAAGGAACATTCAGACAAGTCAACTATGGTCTAAGCACCATCCCTTGACTTTCAGTAGAGGGTCTCCAAAATTTTAAACGTGGCATGGCGGTGCAAGTTAATGAGCAGGTGGATTGGTTTTACTAATACCATTAGCAAGTATTATTTTCAGCTAGTAGTACTCGAAGACACCAAGGTCACGTGTAACAGGTAACAATTATATTTATGTGAGAACATTTCTTGTTCTTTTTAAAAGAAATTTATCAAAAGAATCTGGTAAAATGGTCTTGGTACAAAGTAAGGACTGGACCCCCTCAGCAAATTATTGCTAAGTAGAACAAAGACAAATGGGGAAATCATATTCAACTCACCATGTCATCGTAATTCATTTTCCATCCCTCAAACCAAGCCTTTTATGACGTTTTCTTCTAACTTATGGTCTATTCTCCTTGTCATCAGATCTCAGTAAGGGCCACATGGCATTTGTTAGGCAACAGGACAGATACAGGACTTGTATGTGTTTCCATTGAATTGGCCAGTGAGGCACAAAAGGGTGCACTGAGGTAATCAATCACAAAACAGCTAATTCCAACCCAACTTCCACACATGGTGTTATTATAACTGTTCTAAAACAACCTTGTTGCCTCCCTCAGGCAGGTGACAGCTTCATTAATATTTAAATGCTAAGGCAACAATGCCAGTTGGACTGTAATAAAAATTTTACTTGACGATTATCTAGTTCTGGAGGTGCCAGTGAGAGATGAACAGGA
The DNA here is from genome assembly GCF_009764475.1 of Pristis pectinata. NCBI lineage: Eukaryota > Metazoa > Chordata > Chondrichthyes > Rhinopristiformes > Pristidae > Pristis > Pristis pectinata. The sequence goes on from NC_067407.1 coordinate 114,247,450, forward strand.
TGGAAGTCAGAACGAGCCAGCAACAGTAAGGATTTAAAGTGCTTCTACATAGACCAAAGGGAGCAGGAGAGTTCCTCCAAGCACCATGGGAAAATCTTAGACTTTTTCTGTCCCAGCTATCCTTGCCATCGAAACCACTTACCCTGTGCCTATTCATGACATCCTGGCTAACTGGAGGCAGGGTGTGTCTTGCTTGTGACCAGGGACTTATTGGAAAATGATGAGCAAAGTTGTCAGGATTTGAACAAGGTGTTGGTCGTGGTGCCAGAGGCTGTGGATCTGTATTTTGGAATGCAGCCTCCAGATCTTCCTGAACTAAATATCCCTGTATCTGAATATGGTAAACAGGAATTTAAATGATGATATCTATCTTGTCATAAGATAAGATAAGATCTTTATTAGTCACATGTATATCGAAACACACAGTGAAATACATCTGCACCTACAAAATTCAACAAGTACACTGGGAAGGGATGGAAGTATATCAAGAGGATAACTAGCAGCACAGAGTGAAAGCCACCATTGTTAACGTAATTTTTTTGTTCATGACTTGACTGTTACAAAACGTAAATACAAAATAATAGTAATAAAGTATATTTGACTGATAAAAACATCCACCTGCTGACAACTTATCCTCTGCTGCAAACCAAGGTTACCAATGAGGGCCTCAGATGCTGAAATCTGCAATTAAATGGTGACTCCACTGGGTTTGAACAGATGTCTGAATTGGATCATACAACTGAAACCCAAAAGTTAAAAACTTCTCATCCTCATGCAGGGTCAAGGTGGTGCTGAACACGGTGGGCTGTGGTTGGATGGTTTGCAGCCAATCAAGCAACTTGTGGCCCAAGTTAAAATCTGGTCTTAATTTTCTTTCATTCCTACAGAAATCACAGTGATCCTACCTCAAATAACCCTAAAGAACTCAAGATGTGTGGAACTTGCAGACAGATGCCCACAATACAGTATATTGCAACAACACTTGGCACGATGCTACATAAAACAGTGTGGTTTTAATCTGTATAGTGCATCAACGGCTATAGTTGTTCATGAGCAATGCTTTCAGTAACATAGCTACATTCACACAAACACAGCTACACCACGTGTATAGGCTGAGCATAATCCAACACTGCCAAGGTTACCAGTATATTCACTTCCCTCAACAGCAAATGAAAATTTTAAAAAACTTTAGATGCTGGAAATCTGAAATAAAAACAGAAAACGCAGGAAACACTCAGTAGGTCAGGCAACATCTGTGGAAAGAGAAGGGTTTATGATATTAACTCTGCTTCTCTCCAAACAGACACTGCTCGCTTGGAGAGATGCAGAGTGTTTCCAGCATGTTCTGGTTTATTTTGCTTATCCCAGCTTCATGCTATGGAACCTTAATCATTCATGCAAACATAACATATTAACCGATCCGTGGCATTTGCATGTAACATATGACTTTATATATCAAATGGAATACTTGGAATATCTTTTGCATTTTATAATATTTTAAAATGTATAAATAGAAGCATCAAGCACCACATTACAGGTGATCCCTACTCAGACTGTGGCCAACTCAGTGCATCAAGGTTCTGATTTGAAGTTACATACACAGCAGCAGAAATAGTTTCCAGCAACCTCATCATGTAATTGTCTGTTCACCAAGTTGCCATGCAGCTTGTTTGATTTTGTGCAGGCATGGTAGTGTAGCAGTTAGCGTAACGCTATTACAGCGCCAGCAACCCGGGTTCAATTCCGGCCACTGTCTGTAAGGAGTTTGTATGTTCTCCCTGTGTCTGCGTGGGTTTCCTCCTGGTGCTCCGGTTTCCTCCCACATTCCAAAGACGTACGGGTTAGGAAGTTGTGGGCATACTATGTTGGCACCGGAAACATGGCAACACTGCGGGCTGCCCCCAAAAGATGCATTTCACTGTGTGTTTCAATGTACATGTGACTAATAAAGAAATCTTATCTTATTGAAAAATGTTAAATAGTGAAATTATATTTATTAGATTTTCAAGCTTGCCACCTGCCACAATCCATCACTTGGTTTGGGCTGTAGTATCGACATGTTCCTCTTGGAACAGACAACAAAGGGCAGAAAATCTCAGTGGTGCCACTGTGGGACCAAAAGAGCTGGCAGGATGTGGCACTCCAAAGATTATACTGCCGTCTAAAAATTGGGTTTCACCCTCTTTTGGTGCACAAAAGACATGACGATTGTAGCACTAGTGCATAATGAGACTCCCCCTGCAAAGATTTGTGAAGGTGGTTTAAAAACTTAAAATCAGAGCTGTGGCCAGTTTGCACACAGAATCACGCACATCAAATGGACCCATGCATTCCCATCAGGAGCTTTTTGAAGAGCTGAAGAGCTCACAACCCTTTGCTGCACTTATCAGTGGAAAGGATGGCAGAGCTCAAAGCTCACCCAATGCCGCATAAGTAAAAGGCTGGCAGGTAGTGAGGGGCAAATGTAGGGTGAGAGAGAGGTGGGGTGGGTGGACATAATCTTTTCTGGGCACTTCTCTTTCTGATAGTTCGGTCTGATCGAGTGCTGTGGCCACAAGCAGACCACACCACTCTGAGGTGCAGAGTGATCAATGGGGCAGTGATCACCAGGTGCAGCTCTGATGTGAATTGTATAAAGAGGCACTGAATGGACAATCATTGATGAGGTCTCCGAGCATTGAACGCAGAGGCTGGCTGATACTGCATGTAAGATATCTCTGTCACGATGCAAACCATCTCATTAACGATTGCTGTGTTATGCATTCCAAGTTTTCCTATGAAAATTCAATGATGGTCTCAGGTTACACTCAAAGACTCCAATTTTTGTTTGCAAGGAAGGATAGGGTGCTACTTAATTGTGACATTATTAGGAGCGCGACTAATGCTGGGGGAATGTCAGATGTGATAAGATGAATCACACACATTCGTGCCCATGGCAATTTTCCAACAATTACGCCCCAAGATAATTGTTAATGCGATCTGACCTAGATAAAATTTGCGTGTGAAAACAAATGCCAATTTCTTGCTTGCAAGCCCAGGGATCTGCGAACTGACTAATAGAAGAGCAGGTAATCGCAATTCACGGTGGGTTTACATAGGGAAAAAATCCCCTTCACCCCGACAGCACCTGATCTCTTTGGAGCTATCGTTCAGGCCATTCTGCTTCTCCAGGGCTGACAGATTCTGTTCCCTTCAATAAGAAGCACGTTTAAATGTCACTTTCCATTAAGATTTGGCCAAACACTGCTGGTAAGAGTGTGCAAGTCACTGTGACAGTCAAAGTCTGAGTTATAGACTTATGACCTTTCAGTCGAAAGAACTGAAATTAAATCAAAGTGATGAGACAGCAGTATGTTAAAGGATTTCTTTTCCAAAGCATCCATCACAACATGAAATATCTGGAATTGGCTCAAGACCAGACCTTAGCTTCGTGCAGTTCTGCCAATTGACATTTGCTAAATGGGAAATTAACCTTGTCAGATCATGTCTTCCAGCAACCCTCAGCTGTCTTACTCTGGGTGAAAAGTGATCCTATAGTGTGAATGTTAAATGCTGATGTCTTGACAAGAAAACAGAGAAAGTGCAAATGTAGCATTTAGAGATCCAGTGTTGAACTGCACAAAAATTTTATTATTATTTTAAAATGCATATCTACCTCCAAATCTTTTCAAAATCTTCAATGACTCTCAGATTGCTTCAGTTTCTTTTTGCTTGCAGTGTTTAAGAAAAATCACTGTAGCTAAACCATATCATAAGTTGTCATGGTGATGATATTCTAGAATGATTGAAAGCATTTGTGCTATGCCTCAGAAGACAGTCAATATGCAGTTAAAGGACTGAAACATGCATTCTTAACCAACCTGTTCTACTGCTGGGAGACTGTTCCTCAATGTTCTTTAGACCAGCTATCAAGTTGACAGTCCTGTTGATTAGCTCTCCCCAAAATGGAAACTGCACAAGGTTATACTAACTCAGCCATAAGTGCCACCAGATACATCATGAAATTATACAGGGAGTTACACTGTGTGTTCATCAAATCCTTTGCTATCTGGACTCCTTAGAGAAAGGTATTGGAGAATTGCTGAAAACTTGTCATCATTGTCCTGGTTAGAAGATTTCTCATCTTTCCTATACTTTTCTTCCTTTACATTGGCAAACTTATGCAGAAAATTACTCTAATTTTGGAAACCTTTGTTGGGCTATATCGATAAATAGTATCTAACCTGTCGAGGTAAAAAGAATGAGACTTGAGAGTACTAATGGTGTGTTTTGATGATCTAGACAATATCTTAGACGTTATTTGATCTACTTTTGGCCTCTGATTCCCTGGTCCCTTATCAATCATTCTGATGCCTTACTCTCACTGAGCAGGCCTGCACGTGGAATTGAATAATAAATTAATTGCAGCTGAGCTTCAGATAGAATGTATTGACTTGCAGATTGAGGTGACTTGCATCACTTGCAGGTAATGGACTTCTTCCCTGTTGATGAGCTTGATGGAGTTGATAGATACTATTAATGGCACTGAATCATTTGATAATTCCAGAAGCTGGAAGAAGTTGATGAATTTTTTCATAATCCTGTTCTGTGGTTTAATTGGAATTCCTGGCTGGATGTTAATTTATCAGGTTTTGTTGATATTTTTCCCCTTAAAACTGAGTTAATTCTCCCTAACTGGCTGTTGTCCACATCAATCACTGTTTTCACTTTCCCCAGAGATATTTCTATCTGAATCAAATGAACATTGACAGAGCAAGTTCAAATGGGAATGAAAATCAGCCATGCTCTGTAATGGGCAGCTGGTCCACAATCTCAGTTTCACACCCAAGCAGAGAGTTGAAAATTTATCCCAGTATGTTTTAAATTGCTTGTATTTTGCATTTTCAGGCCACTTATCAGTGAAAACAGCTGGTTACTATGACAGCTAATACAGTATATTCCTGGCAAGGTTCTCAAGCCACTGCTTAAAGGAAGAGTTGGATTGAATGGTCAATAAGTGGATCATTAGGCGAACATATGAAATATTGTTCTGCTGGAGGGGGAAGCTGTGGTTGTATTTTAGTTTCCTCCCCAGTCTTATTTCTCTTATTTAAAGCTTTTTAGCTGGTCAGCTTTCCAAATGAGTTAAACAACAGCCATTTTCACAAATTAATGTAAGGTAAAAAATAAACTGCTGGAGGAACTCAGTGGATCAAACAACACTGGGGTGGCAAAAGAATAGTCAACATTTTGGGTTGTGACCCTGCTTCGGGACTGAGAGTGTAGAGGGGAGATAACCAATGTGAAGGGGAAAGAGGGTGGGGTTGTGAGTGAGGTGAGGTGGGGGTGCAGGTAACGTGGGGTTGCAGGTGAGGTGGGGTTGCAAGTGAGATGAGGTGAGGTGAGGTGAGGTAGGGTTGCGAGTGAGGTATTGTTATTGGTTTATTATTGTCACTTGTACCAAGGTACAGTGAAAAACTTGTCTTGCATACTGATTGTACAGGTCAATTCATTACACAGTGCAGTTACATTGAGTTAGTATAGAGTCCATTGATGTAGTACAGGTAAGAACAATAACAGTACAGAGTAAAGTGTCACAGCTACAGAGAAAGTGCAGTGCAATAAGGTGCAAGGTCACAACAAGGTAGATCGTGAGGTCATAGTCCATCTCATTGTATAAAGAAATCATTCAATAGTCTTAACACAGTGGGGTAGAAGCTGTCCTTAAGTCTGGTGGTACATGCCTTCAGGCTCCTGTATCTTCTACCTGATGGGAGAGGAGAGAAGAGAGAATGACCTGGTGGATGGGTCTTTGATTATGCTGGCTGCTTCACCAAGACAACGAGAGGTAAAGACAGAGTCCATGGAGGGGAGGCTGGTGTCCGTGATACACTGAGCTGTGTCCACAACTCTCTGCAGCTTCTTGCGGTCCTGGGCAGAGCAGCTGCCATACCAAGCCGTGATACATCCAGATAGGATGCTTTCTAAGGTGCATCGGTAAAAGTTGGTGAGAGACAAAGGAGACAAACCAAATTTCTTTAGCCTCCTGAGGAAGTAGAGGCACTGGTGAGCTTTCTTGGCTGTGGCATCTACGTGATTTGACCAGGACAGGCTTTTGGTGATGTTCACTCCCAGGAACTTGAAGCTCTCAACCCTCTTGACCTCAGCAGCATTGATGTAGACAGGTGCATGTACACCGCCCCCTTTCCTGAAGTCAATGACCAGCTCTTTTGTTTTGTTGACATTGAGGGAAAGGTTGTTGTCATGACACCATTCCACTAAGCTCTCTATCTCCTTCCTGTACTCCGACTCATTGCTGTTTGAGATACGGCCTACAACAGTGGTATCATCTGCAAACTTGTAGATGGAGTTAGAGCAGAAGATGGCCACACAGTCATGAGTGTATAGGGAGTAGAGTAGAGGGTTGAGGATGCAGCCTTGTGGGGCACCAATTGTTGAGAATAATCGTGTCGGAGGTATTGCTGCGTATCCTCACTGATTGCGGTCGGTTGGTTAGAAAGTCAAGGATCCAGTTGCAGAGGAAGGCGTCCTAGGTCTCAGAGTTTGGTGACAAGCTTGCTTGGGATTATTGTATTGAAGGCAGAGCTGTAGTCAATAAACAATAGTCTAATGTAGATGTCTTTACTGGCCAGATGCTCCAAAGCTGAATGTAGGGCCAGGGAGATGGCATCTGCTGTAGACCTGTCTCAGTGATAAGCGAATAGGTGGGGTTGTGGGTGAGGTGAGGTGAGGTGGCGAGTGAGGTGAGGTGAGGTTGTGAGTGAGGTGGGGTTGTGGGTGAGGTGAGGTGACGAGTGAGGAGGGGTTGCGGGTGAGGAGGGGTTGCGGGTGAGGTGGAGTTGTGGTGAGGTGGGGTTGCGAGTGAGGTGAGGTGAGCTGGGGTTGTGTGTGAGGTGAGGTTGCGGGTGAGGTGAGGTGACATGCAGATGGAGCCAGGCTGGTGGGTGCGGTAGCGGTGAGTCTGTGGAGACAGAGGCTAGTGGGATTAGTTGGAAACAGATAAGGAAAGAAACATGGACATCTGGGGCAGCAAGGAGAAGATAGAGACAGAGGTTAGAAGGTGATAAATGGACCTTGATTAGGGAAGGATGGTGGGCAGATAGAACCAGGTGGGGGAGGGTAGGCCAAGGGAGAAGAAACACAGGTGGATAGGTATCTAGGTGAGGGCAGATGAAAATAGGAAAGGCGAACAATGGGAGAGAGAACCCAGTAGGAGTGGGACACAGGGGGCGAAGTAGTTTGCTGGGGTGATGTAGTTTGCCAGGTGGAACAATGACTCTTCTGCCCCAGAGATTCATAGACCATCACAGTCTTGCACAATATACCAACCTCATCGATAATTGGCGACTAGTAAACTGATTCTCCAGAAAACTTAAAGTGACAATAACAAATCCAAAGAGAAAAAAGAATCTCATGATGTCCCTAAAATACTTTGAACTAATGTGCTTTTTTGGCATATTTTTAGCTGTGGCCACTGCTATAAAGCCAACGACATGGTAGCCAGTCTTCGTACAGCAATTCACTCAGTGAGGTAAAGATCCAGGTAATGCTATTTCGATGCAGGCTGCGGAATAAGCATTGTTCAGGATAACAGACAAATGTCTCTCATTCTTTCAAATAGTACTGTGGGATTTTTAACGTCCACCTAAGGAAGCAGACAGCACCAAACATTTGACAGTGTGGCACCCCTTCTATACTGCATTACATTATGCCTAGTTTGTGCTCAGGACTTTGGAGTGCAACATGTATGCACAAAATGTGCCTCAGGCAAAGAAAGTGTAACCACCCTACCACAGATGACTCCAATTAAAACATAATTTTAAATCATAGCTGCTTAAATACAAAAAAAATTTAAAATATTTTGGAAGTTCATAATATTTCAAATAATTTGTAATTTATTGTCTCGGATTCCAGTCAGCATGAACAACTATCTTTGGCATTCATTACACTCACAGCTGCCCTCAGACTTTTCTGAGTTTTTGTATTTAGAGAGACATTGCTACTTGCCTCATTCTACAATGGATAGGAATTCTTTGTAAACACAAAGTGCCTTTTCAGTCAAATAAAATATAAATTTGTGTATGGAAAAAGTGAAATAAATTGAGGTAAAAGGGTAAGAAAAACAGTTTAACATACCTATTTTTAATTATTTTAATATCTTCTTCAATAATTAAAATTGAAATGAATGAACCTCCTCACTTGTAAACACTAATTTTCAGTGTCACAGAGGTAATTTGGTAGTAATAAAATTCTATCACAATGTCATAAATTTAATTACAGCTGAAAGAACCAAGCTTTACATTCTCTGCTGAATCCAGTAGATACCTGCTAGAGAAGTACAGCAACTTTATCTCTTTCATGTATTTGGACGTTAAATGCAAACTGTTACCAGAGAGAGTGTGGTCATTGAAGCATATGAAATCCTGGGATTTATAAGCGTCATTGAACTTGTGCAAAATATCCTCTGGACCAGAACTGACGTATCGCATCCAATTCTGATTGACGCACATGAAGGTCCTGGAGGGGGTGGAGAAAAGATTCATTTGAATGACTTCGGTGATGAAGGGACTTTGACTATAAGGTTAGACTGGAGAAGCTGGGGTTGTTTTACTTGAAACAAAGAATGAGAGGAGATTTTACAGAGATGTACAAAGATCATGTCTGGTTTAAATGGAATAAATAGAGATAAGCTTTTCTCATTGTTCAAAGTTCAGGGAAAAAGATACAAAGGGGATATGAGGAAAGCCATTTTTACTCGAAAAATGATAAGCATCAGGAACTAAATGTTTGTTAGGGTGATGGAATGAGTGTACTTGGGCGGCGTGGACTCATTAGGCCGGAAGGGCCTGTTACCATGCTGTATAAGTAAACTTTAAAGTTTTTTAAAATTAAAATCAATTTGTGCCTTCAGAAGGAAATTGGATAGGCACGTTAGAGAGATTCATCTGGAGGGCTACTGGGAAAATAGTGGTAGAATGGGCTTAATAGGATTGCTGTTCTAGGAATCAATGGGCCAATGCTGTAGGATTGTCCAGTTTTCTGATTCTATGCACTGTCCCCTTTACTCTTCACTAATGATAATCCCCGAAGCCATGCTGTCATTGTAACCCACAAATCCTGCCCATTATCTTCAAGATAGTTTAAAATATGGACCTGATTATAACTATCATGTTGAAAGTCAAACAGGAGGGATCACTAAAATAAAGTGTGTCACTTATTCCCACCAGTCTCACTTTAATCCTATCACGTCCTTATATTAGCCTCCTGTTGTGAGCAGGCCATCCATTTGAAGATGATTTAAACAGATTAATTACATCTCATAATGTCACCAGGTCAACCACCTGAGACCAGCAGAGCAAGTACCATCTCTGTGTTGGGGTAGGAGAAAGTAATTTGCAAAGTTGTCTGTTTTGTTATGCAAAACCTAGCAAAAGCCTAGCAGAAGTTGTGGACATGCTATGATGGCGCTGGAAGTGTGGCGACACTTGCGGGCTGCCCCCAGAACACTCTATGCAAAAAAATGCATTTCACTGTGTGTTTCGACGTACATGTGACTAATAAAGAAAATCTTAATCTTATCTTAAAAGCCAATTTTGGGTCTGAAGAGATGGAGTGTTTGCAATTAGAGAAAGGCAGAATGTCTTCTCTGGCCCTCACAAGAAAACCATGGGCATCTGCACTGCAGTATCTCCTCCTGGTGATACCCAAGCATCTGCCACGAAATGTGTACACAGGTGCCGAGGCCCTGCTATCACGTGCCTCGCCACCGCCCTCCCTATCACGTGCCTTGCCACCTCTCTCCACTTTCATGTGACTCTCCACTATCACGTGCCTTGCCACTGCCTTCCCCTATCACACGCCTCTCCAGCTCCCTCCCCTATCATGTGCCTCGCCACCTCCCTCCCTTGTCCCCACTCAATCAGTGTCTCAATCTGACAGGCCATTGGAATGAGAATATGCAGCAGCTTATTTAAATGGTGCTTTGCCTTTAAGATGAGCAAGGGTATCATTGCTCCTAGCCTGGCTTTCCCTGCACAACAGCCCACCCTCCTCACCTCTCCATCGATATTGGCCCCATGAAGTCCCAGTCACACCCATAATCCTAAAGACACACTCATGAAGGGTTTTAAACTATTCAATAGTTAACTGCTCTTAGTAGTTAGGTTTTTGCTCACTACCTAGATGAACAGAGTGTTGAGCTGAGCAATGTCCCAGTGATTCATGAACCAAAAGCAGCATAGCTTAAAATCTCAAATGGACTTTGGTTCGATGAGTGTACACTCTCCACTGGAGCCTGCACTCCAGGCAGCCTTCCTGGTGACAACAGCACTGAACTAGCAAAATCTTTGAAAAGTGTGGTAAATCCACATCAGAGGAACAATCTGCCAAACCATTCAGCCTCTTTAGTGTTTAATTAACTGCAGCTGACTAATTGCTTTCAACTTCCTAATTGCACAGCCTTTTTAACTGCCCCTTGGGAGTGTATGCAAAAACTAAGTAAGCAACAATAGGTTTTGTTCCAAACTGTTATGGTTTCTCTCTTTTTTGGATGGTGCAGCAGGGCAAAAAGGAGAAAGAAACTGATAATTTCAATAATTTTGCCATTAGTGAGTAGAAAACAACTTGCAACGGGGCCAAGAGAAGGAAATTGCTCCAAATGTTTTAGAGCTCTCTGGAAGATGATAAAAAAAGCTTAGTAGCTGCACTAAAACTTAAATATTCTTACACCACAGAATGAGGTCAGTTTGATCATTAAGTCAATGTGGGCCCTCAGAACAATCCCATTTCCCCCATTTATTTCCCTGTAACCTATTCTCTCTCACATACACATCAACTTCCCCCTATTCTCCTGCACCCACCACCACCACCACCCCTCCCCCAAACCCACCCCACCTACCTACATTAGGGATAATTTACAGTGGTCTATTAACCTACCAGCACGTCCTTGGGATGCGGGAGGAATTTGTATTAGATCACTATAATCTCTGCTCCATCTGTTCTCACTTCATTTGCCAACTGCTTCTGTCTCTTTCCTTGCGTTGCTTTGCTGCGTTATTAAAGGGAAGAATTTCCATTTCTGGCCATAACTAAATTACTCATTATTGGAAATAGAAATGATAGTTGATGTGGATTTGTGAAAGTATTCAATTTACTCCAACCTACTCAGTACATTCATTATTTAACCTTTTTTATCTCAGGCAAAGATGAATTCATTTGCTCTATTTATTAACTAAAATCCTTTTATTCTACTTCTATATTTATTCTTTGCTCTTCCCCACTTGAGTAGACAGTCAGTGTGCACCCAGTCCTCCTCCAACAGCAAACTGAAACATTCACTCTGTTCCTCTCTCCACAGATGCTTCCTGAGCTGCTGTGTTTCCAGCACTTTTTGTTTGTACTTTTGCCAGCATATCTGTTGTGATACTAAATTACAAGTGCATGATATTAACTCAGGAATGGAGCATTCTCTGAGGTTCTTTTCTATCCCTCAGGGCAAGTTGCTTATGTCAGAAAATTGGCAGGGAGCAATGGGTCAACGTAACTTGTTCACTGATCGTTGCTGATTAGTTGGACTCAAACTCCTTCCCCTAATTTTCCGATGATATTTTATGAGCCTGAGAGACCATACGTAAATTTTTTACCTTACCAGATTCTATTCATGAGTTATGGTCCTACAGAACCCATGAGGTGTGCTTAGCTGAGAAATCACTGTTTTGCGGTCAATCATTCATCCATGATTATGTTAATCACATGGTGAACTCCTCCACACTCATCTCTTTACTTTGCAGAGGCTTGTTGCATAGATGTGGATGTTCTTCTGGATGAACCTTTTAAAACGTTTTATAAAAAGCTCTGGGGATCATCATTACGGCATTACTAACTTACAGAAAAGGCTACGTTACTATATGTCAGCCCAGAAAACCCGAGGTGTCTGTGTGAATGTTGCTCCGGATCAGGGAAAGTGGTTGACCCTAAATTGCCCATGAAATGACCCTACAAGCCAATCAGTTAAAGGCAATTAGGAACGGATAAAATATGTTGGCTTTACCAGTAACACTGACATCCATGAAACAAATGAATTGTAAAATCCTCGCGGGCTACAATCTCTGCTGTACTATTTGACATTTTTTCAGAAGTTCTCAGTGTAGAAAACTAATGCCTTCAAGAGATGCAGACATGCTGAAGCCATTGGTCTTTCAAATGTGGGGCACGCTATTGTAGCGCTAGCGACCCGGGTTCAATTGGGGCTGCTGTCTGTAAGGAGTTTGTACGTTCTCCCCGTGTCTGAGTGGGTTTCCTCCGGGTGCTCCGGTTTCCTCCCACAGTCCAAAGCCGTAAGGGTTAGGAAGTTGTGGGCATGCTATGTTGGCGCCAGAAGTGTGGCGACACTTGCGGGCTGCCCCTAGAACACTCTACGCAAAAGATGCATTTCACTGTGTGTTTCGATATACATGTGACTGATAAAGATATCGTATCTTATCACCTCTGTCTTCAGCAGATCCAGGATGTGAGTGGCTCTTTTGGTCAGCTGTTCCCTTGATCTTGCTTGCTACCCTTACCTAGACCTGCTAAAGTGTTCAATTCCTCTCAAATTCATTGTCTGGATCACACTGGAAGCATAGCAGACAAAGAGCAATAGAAATGCTGTCTTTAGCCTGTCCAGCATCAGATTGAATCACCTAATCCATGTCAAACAGGGCCAAAGGTAAGAATTAGATTGCTGAGTTAAGCACCGGGGTTGGCAAGGTCAGTGGCTGGGTGACTGAGAAGTTGTAAAGATATCGAAGAGAAAGTGAGGTGACAATCAGTCCTGCTATGCAGACATCTGATGTTGCCATTTCTGATACTGACTACTGTGATGGCCCGGAGCGAGCGTGTGAGATAACTTCTTGTATCGGATCTCTTTGTTCTGTTGTGTCCAGCTTTACTTTGCAAGGAGTGGAACTGGACTAGCGGTGCCACAGGCAATTCTTCCCACGTATGAAACCAGTTTGCCAGCGTGTGTGTGATGACCTGACAGAGCAGGAGTGAGGCAGCAGTGAGTCCAGGAGCACTTTTGAAGCAGAAAGAAGGTGCCGTTGAACCTTCCCTTCTCATTTTTAGCAAGCAGGGAAGGGAATGAATAATATTGCTGAGTCATAGGGTCATAGAGCAATACAGCACGGATACAGGCCCTTCAGCCCAACCAGTCTATGCCGACCATGGTGCCCACCCAGCTAGTCCCAATTTCCTGCGTTCAGCCCGTATCCCTATAAGCCCCATCCCTCCAGGTACCTATCCAAGTGCTTCTTAAATGATACTATTGTACCCGCCACTACCACTTCCTCTGGCAGCTTGATAAATATACTCACCACCCTCTGTGTGAAAAAGTTGCCCCTCAGGTCCTTTTTAAGTCTTTCCCCTCTCACCCTAAATCCATGCCCCCTAGTTTTGGACTCCCCTACCCCGGGGAAAAGACTGTTACTATCCACCTTATCTTTGCCTCTCATAATTTTAAACACTTCTCTAAGGTCGCCCCTCATTCTCCTACATTCTACATTCCAAAGAATAAAGACCTAGCCTGGCCAACCTCTCCCTATAACTCAGGCCTTTTAGTCCTAGCAACATCCTCATAAATCTCCTCTGCACTCTTTCCAGTTTAACACGTAATAGGGTGATCAAAACTGTAGACAGTACTCCAAGTGCGGTTTCACCAGTGACTTATACAACTGCAACACAGTGTCCCAACTCCTATACTCAGTGCCCTGACTGATGAAGGCCAGTGTGCTAAATGCCTTTTTCACTACCCTGTGATGCCGCTTTCAACAGACTATGCACTTGTATTCCGAGGTCCCTCTGTTCCATTGCACTCTCTAGTTCTCTACGATTCATAATACAAGTCCTACGCTGATTTGACTTTCCAAAATGCATCACCTCACACTTACCTGTATTGAAATCCATTTGCCAGACTGAGGCAAACTGCTCAGGAAGTAGGAGAGGTGTGAAGGAGAATATATATTGCCAAACTTCTTTCGGCCTACAGCCAGGCCCTGGAACAGCCAACATCCACCTATCATTGTCACTACCATCCACCCAGTTACACCAATCTTACATTAATTTTAATTTTTATTCTCCTAACATTCTTACTAACTCCCCAAAGATTCTCTCATTTACCTACACTGTAGGCGCAATTTACAGTGGCCAATTAACCAAGCAACCCACACGTCTTTAGGAATTGGGAAATCCAGAGGAAACCCACTGAATCACAGGGAGAACAAAGCAGACTCCCCAGAGACAGCACTGGGTCTCTGGTGCTGTGAGGCAGCAGCTTTACCAGCTGCACCGTGGTCCTCTATTAGCACTCCCACAACAGCATCCAAAACATGCTGGAGTTCCTTTTATTTAGAGCACGTGGACATCACTGGCAAAATATTGGTTTATTATTGTCACATGTGCCGAGGTAGAGTGAAAAACTTGTCTTGCATACCGTTCGTACAGATCAATTCATTACACAGTGCATTGAGGTAGTACAGAGTAAAAACAATAACAGGATACAGAGACAGTATTTATTGCTCTCGAGAAGGTGGTAGTGAACTGACTTCTTGATCTGTTGCAGTCCTTCTGGTGAAGAAAATCCCACATTGCTGTTGCAGGATTTAAACCCAGTGAAAAAGCAGGAAGAGCAAAATATTTCCAAATCATGGAATGACAGGAATATTGGACACTATGAGAGTTTGAGCGGAAGCCTTGGGTAGATATGTGCTCATTTACCTCAGCAGTAAAGATCACAGATTTCGAAGGAGCTGTTGGAGTTGCCTTTGTGAATAATGACTGTGCACTCCTCACCCTCAGCTGGAGGTGTAACATGTCCACCCATGTTGCAGGTCAGTGAGAACATGCCCAGCCTCTGAGTTCCTTGCTTCTCATTGGAAAGCTGCTCAGGAGCTGCATATTCACTGTGTTGTTATGTAGTTCTAACAAAGAACTACAGTTCCCAGTAGGCAATGTAAGGGGTCACATGGGGGAACAGGAGGTGGCCGTAAAAAGACGGGGAAAGCAAGCCAGTTGGTATTGGTTAAAAAAAATGTTCAGATGTTAAACCCACGCAAAGTTTGTCTCTTGATGAAGAACAAACATAACATTCACGTGCAGTCTGACCAAGAAACGTAGGGGAGGTTCAGAGAGGCACAACTGCGTTAGGAGCCTGCCTCTCTCATCTTTCTGTCCTGTGCCAGCTTCTCAACCTGGGACCAAAATCCGCCTCATCTCTCTGGCAGGTACAGCGGAGGCAGACTCAAGCCATCAGCTCCGCAGATCAATCAGGTTGTTTTCGTGCGTGGAAATTATTGGCAGCCTGGGCAGCATCTGTGGAGAGAGAAGCACTGTTTCAGCTCAATGAACCTTTGTTGATTTCCAGCACCTGCAGCTATGGCAGAGAGGAGGTCATAGAAAGATTAGCCACACGTAAGTTGGATAAAGCACCTCGTCCAGTTGGGATGCAGCTGAGAGAAGTAAGGCAAGAAACTGCAGAGGCCTTGGATGTGACCTTCCAAACATCAGGGGTGGTGTCTAAGGACAAAACAATTGAAACTGTTAGACCCTTGTTCAAAAAAGGGCGTATGGACAGTATCACAGATGATATTGGCTCTGTTAGTACGGCTTGACCTAGTGGGCATGTCCCACAGACTCATAGCAACACATAACACAGGCAAAGCAGCTTAATTCCCTTCTAACTGCTCCCATTAACCCTTCTGATCTGTCGTCACCCTATCACAGGCATTCCCTATGTCCTATGCAACCCTCCCACCAGCTTCTCTGCAACTTTAAACTACCTCTTTATCTCTCTTTCCCAGTTCTGACAGACGGTCTCTAACTTGAAATGTGAATTCTGTTTCTCTATCTACAGATGCTGCCTGACAGCTTTTTCTGTTTTTATATCCGGGGAGTGTATGTGCAAAGTTCTTTGCAAGTGACCTGGCAGGTTGAGAATGTGGGGGAATGTGGGTTTCTTTCATACCACAGATGCTGCTCAACCTGCTGAGTTCCTCCAGCAGGTTGTTTGTTGCGCCTTAATGAGTTTACCACATATGGTGGGGATGATGGATTGACTAATGCCCATTTGGTCTAAGAAATAGGTTGGAAACATTTTCAGATTAATGAACCTTTACAAAGCACTACTTTGTCTGCAATTGGAATACTGTGTCCAATTCAGGGAGTTATATTTCATGAAAGGTGTAAAGGATTTGGAGAGGGTGTATAAGAGATTTCCGTGGAAGTGGGTCTCTAATTATGTTCATGGGCCAACAAAACCAAGATTATGAGGGGATCTGATAGGGATATTGAAAATCTTGAAGGGCGAGAAACAGGATAGACAAATAAACTTTTCTTGTTGGCAAAGGGGTCAAGGACTATGGGACATAGAATGATGGCGATTGGTAAAAGAACCAAAACTGACACGAGGAAGTGCTTTTTTGCAGGATGAGTGATTAGGGTCTGAAAAGCATTGACATGGAGAGCAGCGTAAGCAGATTGATTTGTAGCATTCAAAAGGGAACTGGATAGCTATCAGAAAGGAAAAAATTTAGATGGCTCTTGAGAAAGGTTGGGGGAGTGGGACTAGCTGGATTACTCTTATGTCGGGCCGGTATGGACTTGACAGGTCAAATGGCCTCCTTCCGCGCTGTAACCATTCTATGATTTGACAGTATTCTGGTTTTGGCAGTTTTTATGCCTGACAGTACTGCTAGTTTACTTCAGCAGATTGTTCCTTCAACTCAGATTTCCTTCCAGAGCTTGGGAATGTAGTAGATGTTATCTGTCCCTGAGACTTTCTGTAATACCTACCACCCTGGGCACTCCTGATGGAAGGAAGAATGAGACATAACCTACGAGCCCCTCTGCCTTTTATGTGTAGAGACTGGACTTCAATGCTTGCAACAGTCAAATGTGCTTTTCTCTGCACTGAAGGTAGCATTACTGGGGAAATAGCAGCATTAAAAATTACATTGGTCTCCCACATGCATTTTCAAGGTTTAAGTGGCAGTTCAATGCACATAATATGCTTTCTTCATCTTAATTAATTTTCCTCTTTACCAGACAACACATTGTATTAAAACCACACTTTTAAGTGAGATCAATTAGTCTACAATAGTC
This sequence comes from Pristis pectinata, assembly GCF_009764475.1. Lineage (NCBI taxonomy): Eukaryota > Metazoa > Chordata > Chondrichthyes > Rhinopristiformes > Pristidae > Pristis > Pristis pectinata. The sequence goes on from NC_067407.1 coordinate 114,264,583, forward strand.
AAATATATGCAGTAAATCAGTGGAAAACCTTAGCTGAAATATCATGTCTGTCATCAGCAGAGATCCTAACATCTGCAGATGGAATTTCATCAGCGCGTGGGGTTTCGTGGGAGGCTGCGTGGGGAAATAGGGTGCGGGGCTGAGGATGGGGAGTGGGGATTGATGGATGGAGATAAGGATATAGGGTGGGGATGGGGGTCTCCCAATGTCCTGTCAGAATGGAAGATTTTAAAAGTAAAACACACTGCACCACCCGATCAAGAATCAAATTTATCCTGCAAAGAATTCTCATAGTGAAGTTTCCTGCTCAAAAATCCAAGCCAAATGCCCCCATTTCTGGAATCACATCTGTTCCTGTGGTGTCTCAGAGACTCAGAGTCGAATAAAAGGCCGTCCATTGAAGTTACAACAAAAGATCAGGACAATCCTAGACATAACAGTTTAATTAAGGCTCCTTAATGAGATTGGAGACACAAGAGACTGCAGACGATGGAATCTGGATCAACAAACAATCTGCTGGAGGAACTCAGCAGCATCTGTGGGGGTAAATGTTCCTTTCATGCCACAGATGCTGCTCAACCTGCTGAGTTCCTCCAGCAGATTATTTGTTGCTCCTTAATGAGTTTACCACATAGAGTAGGGATGTTGGATTGACCGATGCCCACTTGCTCTAAGAAATAGGATTGGAAACATTTTCAGATTAATGAATTTGCTATTCTCCAATCAGTTTGGCAAAAATGGCGTTGTTAATTTGTATAATCCTGCCGTTAATTTTTCACCATTCATCTCCTTAAATCTTGAAGTTGAAAACAAATAATTTATGTAAGCCTTGTAAATTAGCTTTTAGCCCACTGGAAGCGTGGCGATACTTGTGGGCTGCCCCCAGAACACTACGCAAAAGATTCATTTCACTGTGTGTTTCGATGTACATGTGACTAATAAAGAAATCTTATCGTATCTTTTGTCATTCGTGATTTGTGACTAATTCTGCACACCTGTTCAGCTGATTTGACTGAGCATTTTAACGGTATTCTAACAAATTGACCTTGATCACCTGTCACAGAGTGGAGAAACAGGACCTTCGGCCCACCATGTCCATGCCAGCCATTGAGTACCCAGGTATACTAGTCCCATTTTCCAGCCTTCTATGGCTTGGTTATTCAAGTACTTGTCTAGAAACTTTGTAAGTGTTGTGAGACTACCTGCCTCCACCATCCCTCAGGCAGTGTGTTCCAGACTCCAGCCACCTTCTGGATGAAAAAAATATTCCTCAGATTCACTCTAAACTTCTTATCCCTTACCCAATATCTATGCCCTCCAGCCACTGCTTTGGGGAGAGGTTTCTACCCCGTCAATGTGCCTCGTAATTTTGCATACTTCTACCAGTACTTGAATAACCAAGGCATAGAAGGCTGGAAGATGGGACCTGGGTACTCGATGGCTGGCATGGACATGGTGGGCCGAAGGGCCTGTTTCTCTGCTTCATGACAGGTGATCAAGGTCAATTTGTTAGAATACTGTTAAAATGCTCAGTCAAATCAGCTAAACCGGTCATGCAAAATGAGACATCCAAGGAGAACAAAGCCAGCCTGTCCAGTCTCTCCTCATAATTGAAAAGCTCTATTCCAGGCAACACCCTGGTGGATTTCCTCTGCACTCTCTCCAGTGCAATCACGTTCTTCCTATAGTGTGCTGGACAGAACTCGACACAGTGCTCCAGCTGTGCCATAACAAATGTTTTATAAAGTTGCACTGTAACATCCCTACTCTTGACCCTAATATTATTTCCCAGTCTTTGCACAGAAGGACTTCCACTTCATAGTTTGACCTATATACATTGTGCCAGCTCTCTCCCTCCTTGAACAAAAGTAATCCAACAGATGCCCTGCAAGATTAACACACCATTGCTAACTTTTCAACTACTTCCGTCTTTTTTTCTTCCCTTAATTAATTTTTGACAAACTCATTGACAAAGTGAATTATTGCTCACTCAACATTTGTTGTCACTTGGAAATCGGATCATCAGAGGAAGGAAACAAGGAACAGATATTCCAGATTTCTCCAGAGATCTGAGCCTAATCCTGTCACCCTGCAAACCGCTCCCGTACACCGGTGGGCATTGTTGCACTCTGGAGATGTTGGCTGAAGTGCACCAAGAGGCAGCAACTGTACAACCAAGGTTGCAGCCACACCTCAGGACAAGCACAAAACACAGCAGCTAACAAGCCATTTCAACCCTAATATTCTGTGCTTTGAATTTATTCTGTTTAACTTTAAACAGATAAGATCAATCAATATGCAGTGGAAAGATACGAAATACGTAATTCTTTGCTTACTGTGGCACACAACTTCAGCATTTCTCTTTCTGGTGATGTTTCAGATGTATCTTTTAGCAGAATAGATGACATGGACTAATCTTCATGGTGCTAATGAGTGGTATATTGGACTGAAATTTATTGCAAGCACTTTGCTGACTCCACTCTCTGAATTCTCCATCCATATTTACTTCCAAAGATTTCCTGGGCTTCCTGATCAAAATGGGTATGGGGATGTTGAATGAAGGGTTTAAGAGCTTTATTGGAGGTGGGTTTGAAAGAGCGTCTTAAAGGAGGAAAAGGAGGATTGTATGTGTTCAATCTCCTCTACCAACCAAAAATCTCCTCATAACTGAGGTTAGGTATTTTCCACCAGAGGGCACTCTAATCATGTCTCATTGATCTGCTTCAATTCATGAAAGTGAAAAATAATTTAATATAATGCAAGAACTAGTATTTTACAAATTTCAGCAACATATTAGGATTTATGGCTTTAATCATTTGCTTAGACAGTTCTCTGATTTAATATTGTTCAATCATAAAGTTGTTTATCATCATAAATGTCCATTTTGTTCACTTTACCTGCTGAGATTAATACTCTTAATTAAAAAGAATTTCATGAAGTGAATCACTATGGGTAGATTTTCAAATCACAGAAGTACAAGCTTGGACTTTGGCTCAGTCTAGATTCTGACATAGCTATGAATAACCTCCATGAACACAAACTACACAGGTTGTGATTCCCAAGAGACCATGCAATGTGTGCATCCCTTGCTGAGGGTCAGTCACTCGACCTGGAACCCTTGTCCCATTGGGCTTCCAACCTGTTTCATTTCACTGTAAACTCTGGCCAGAAGTACCAGGTGAGTTTTGCATCTGTCCATTCTATGCTGAGGTACAGTCTGAGGATTTCCTACACTTTGACTGCTTTGTAAAGCCTTCTTGACTTCCACTGAGATCGATAGCAAAGCCCCAGAAGTTTCTTACAATAAAAATAATTAATACCTTTAGTTAAATGCTTTGTGATTTCTTTATGGCTTTACGATTTATTTATTCAAATTTCTTTGCAGTGGATCATTTGGAGCTACCCAAAACAACTTGAGGATATCCTTTATTTCCAGAAGGTGATGGTCCTGCTGTTGTCTCAATTCCTGGGATTTACAGTAGTCTATACCTTTCAATGTGAACACATGGAAACCCTGTGCAGAAGGGATCCTGATATTTTCAGCTCACCTGCTCCAGGCTGAAGCACAAAACATGAGTGCTTGGATGAGATACCACAGTATATTGGGACTCTGGCTGCTTTTAGGAGAGGTGAAAAGAAACCTAGAAGGAAAAAAAAATATTTTTACTTCATTTGTAATTAATATGAAAAATACATATCACACTGAAAGAGAATAGTAGATCCATACATTAAGTTGGAAAGGATGGAGAAAATATTTGCAAGGATGTTACCTAGACTGGAGGGCTTGAGCTATACGGAGAGAGTGAATGGGCTGGGGCTTTTTTCCTTGGAGTGTAGGAGGCTGAGGGGTGACCGTATAGCAGTGTATAAAATCATGAGGATCATAGATAAGGTGGATGGTCACGGACTTTTTCCCAGGGCAGGGTAGTCTCAGACTAGCGGGCATAGGTTTAAGGTGAGGGGGAAAGATTTAAAGGGGACCTGAGGGGCAAGTTTTTCCACACAGGGGGTGGTGGGTATATGGAATGAGCTGCCAGAGGAAGTGGTAGAGTCAATGTTTAACAATACACAGACAGGTATGTGGATAAGGAAGGTTTAGAGGGATATGGGCCAAATGCAGGCAAATAGGACCAGCTCAGGTAGGCAGTTTGGTCAGCATGGACAAGTTGGGCTGAAGGTCCTGTTTCCATGCTGCATCTCTCTATGACTCTATGGGCAAGCATGTATTTCTACACCAAGCAGAGTGCCTTCCACCACTTTTCCTGCTTCCAGCTTCCACTGTTCTATATCTTGTTCTTTCAACCAGCCATACCATCTGTTGCTTCACTCGTTTCTAGTCTCTCCTGGACATTCTACATCAAGACCATAATAGTGACATCCAAAAGTTTTCTGACTACAACGGGTTGATGAAAGGACCCATGTATTAAATAGTACTGCATGAAATTTTGTCTTAGGAACAACTATTCTTCAAGATCTATGTCAGCTCACAATTTGAAGGAAGTGCAGCTCAAGTGCAATATTAACAGCATGGTCTAATAGTGTGATGTATGAATTATATCAGACAATTAGCACTTACTTGTAAATCTTATAACTATAATATTCTTTTTTAATCGAATTAATGATCACCTATCTACTAAGTGTTTCATTAAAGATACAGGTAAATGTTATATCCACAAAGGTTAGCAAAATTGTTGCTGGAAATTGAAGCATTCTGCATTTTCTACATATTTTTGGCAGTAAGGTCTTGCACCTTACATTGAAGTCACATTCTGTGCAAAAGACCATTCTTTGCTTTCTGTAAAGCTCTTAATTGTAGTGGGTTTGGTCATTATAACTGCAATTTCCATTGCTTTCTAAACAAACAGCAACTCAAAGTTTGACTGATACTCCAAGTGGGGTCTGACCAGGGACCTATATAGCTGCAACAATACCTCACGGCTCCTAAATTCAATTCCCCGATTGATGAAGGACAATACACCATATGCCTTCTTAACCACAGAGTCAGCCTGTGCAGCTGCATTGAGCGTCCTATGGACTCGGACCCCAAGATCCGTCTGATCCTCCACACTGCCAAGAGTCCTACCATTAATACTATATTCCGACAACAAAGGAAAGAAAAAGATTTCTTATATATATAAAAGAAAGGAAAGAGAAAAAAAATCCCCAAATCAATAAGAAAAATTATAAACAATGTATCAAACCAAACTAAACAGAAAAATTTCAAAAAGAACAAAAAAAAAAGAAAAAAAAAGACTGGACTGAAATTTCTCAGTAGAAACAGAGCAATATTATGTCATCAACTCTGTTCCTCTAAATTGGAGAATTATTGAAAGGTGATCTATATCATGTGAAAATATTGAATAAATGGACTCCAAATATCTTCAAATTTAAGCGAAGGATCAACAGTACCCCTCCTAATTTTTTCCAAGTTTAAACATGATATAGTGTGAGAGAACCATTGAAAAGTAGTAGGGGGTATTGGATCCTTCCATTTAAGCAAAATGGATTGTTTGGCCATTAATGTAACAAAGGCAATCATACGGTTAGCGGAAGCAGATAAATGGCCAGAGTCTATCCTTGGTAATCCAAAAATTGCAGTGATAGGGTGAGGTTGTAAATAAATATTCAGTACAGTTGAGATAATGTTAAAAATGTCTTTCCAATATTTCCCAAAAGAGGACAGGACCAAAACATATGTGTCAAAGAAGCCACATTCGATTTACACCTGTAACATATAGAATTTTTATGGCGATAAAAACTGGCTAGCTTATCTTTTGACATATGGGTCCTGTGGACTAGGCTATTTTAATTTGGTGACTTGAATAGCCATGACACATAAGACAAAATTGTAAAGGGGGAAATTACACTATCGAGTTGTAAAGCAAACCACAAAACATAATATGACTCACTCTCTGGACTAACTACTTCACCTGAACACAATTGTTTGAAATGCCTGTTTTTTCTGAATTCCATTTGCTTTTAAAAGATAATATTTCAGAATAATCCCTCACAAGCAAGTTGAAGATATTTTGCAAGAATATGTGAAATTGAATCCACTGACAGCAAACAAATATTATATCAAAATGAGACATAAAAAACTCCTCCTGTTACATTTTGAGACCTGTGTGCATTACATTAAGGAATGACCTTGATGAGAAGTAAGTTACAAAGAAAGCCCTGCAGAGCTGGAAAGGAAGAACATTTTTCACCACAATTTAGAACTGATGTTGGTATAAAGTTTTACAGTGCCAACTGTGTGATAGTGGACATAAATATCAGGGTTGCTGTATACCACCCACTTCTAATGCTAACAAAATTGCTGTAAATACAAAATGATGATCGGGCATCAATATATAGAACATAGAACATTACAGCACAGAACAGGCCCTTCGGCCCACAATGTTGTGCCGACTTAGCTAGTCCCTCCTACCTACAGAACGCCCATATCCCTCTACTTTCCTTTCATTCATGTGCCCATCCAAGCCCCTCTTAAATGCCCCCAATGAGTTTGCCTCAACCACCCTATCAGGTAACATTCCAGGCATCCACCACTCTCTGAGTGAAAAACGTACCCCTCACGTCTGTTCTGAACCTAGCCCCTCTCACCTTAAATGCATGCCCTCTGGTCATATGAATTGTTTACTGTACCCTGGAGAAGCACAGTAGATCTGACAGTTGTCATAATCATTCTCACAGTCATACTGCTGCATCAGTGCAAGCACCTTATCCAAATGATACCATTTGTGAAGAGGTTTCCATGTTGGTGCCTTCATTTAAAGTTAAATTGGTTGTAGTTTTCCTTTCTTTTTCAATCTTTTTATTAGTTTTCAAATTAATAGAGATTAATATATCAATGTTTATACATGTAATACAAAGAGATCAGGAAATCAATCATGACATGGATAATCATAAAGAACAATAAAGTATTAAAAAATCTGTAGATCCAATGATCTGTTAGTGAATGAATATAATATAAAAGAAAAAGATTTATTATAATATATAAAAGAAAAAAAATCCTCAAAACAATAAGAAAAATTATAAACAATATATCAAACCAAACTAAGCTAAAGAAAAAATTTTTAAAAAACAGAAAAAAAAACTGGACTAAAATTCCTCAATAGAAACAAAGCAATATTATGTCGTCAACTCCGTTCCTCTAAATTGAAAGGTTATTATAAGGGGATCTATATCATGTGAAAATGCAGTTCAACCCAGATAAGTGTGAAGTGGTTCATTTTGGTAGGTCAAATATATTGGCGGAATATAGTCTTAATGGTAGGACTCTTGGCAGTGTGGAGGATCAGAGGGATCTTGGGGTCCGAGTCCATAGGACGCTCAAAGTGGCTGTGCAGGTTGACTCTGTGGTTAAGAAGGCATATGGTGTATTGTCCTTCATCAATCAGGGAATTGAATTTAGGAGCCGAGAGGTATTGTTGCAGCTATATAGGTCCCTGGTCAGACCCCACTTGGAGTATTGTGCTCAGTTCTGGTCGCCTCACTACAGGAAAGATGTGGAAGCCATAGAGAGGGTGCAGAGGAGGTTTACAAGGATGCTGCCTGGGATGTGGAGCATGCCTCATGAAAGCAGGTTGAGGGAACTCGGCCTTTTCTCCTTGGAGAGACGGATGATGAGGGGAGACCTGATAGAGGTGTATAAGATGATGAGAGGTATTGATAGGGTAGATAGTCAGAGGCTTTTCCCCAGGGCTGAATTGGTGGCCACAAGAGGACATAGGTTTAAGGTGCTGGGGAGTAGATATAGAGGAGATGTCAGGGGTAAGTTTTTTACTCAGAGAGTGGTGAGTGCGTGGAATGGGCTACCGGAAATGGTGGTGGAGGTTGATACGATAGGGTCTTTCAAGAGACTGTTAGATCGGTATATGGAGCTGAGTGAAATAGAGGACTATGGGTAAGCCTAGTAATTTCTAGGGTAGGGACATATTCAGCACAGCTTTGTGGGCCGAAGGGCCTGAATTGTGCTGTAATTGTTCTATGTTCTATGTTCTAAAATATTGAATAAATGGACTCCAAACTTCCTCAAATTTAAGCGAAGGATCAACAGTACCCCTCCTAATTTTTTCCAAGTTTAAACATGATATAGTTTGAGAGAACCATTGAAAAGTAGTAGGGGGTATTGGAT